>NC_086452.1:214302890-214427890 GCF_028390025.1 Pseudophryne corroboree
GGTTTTGGGTATGGATCAGGTCTGCTGTTCAGAGTACCTGTAGTCCTGGAGCGGATACTTTCTTCACTTAATATATGATGTACACCAGTTTGCCTCCATGTCCAGGGGACATTGTCTAAACTTGATAATATGAGGGCAATATATCAGGGATAATAATCCTAGATTTACGGGACAGTGGGTGTGACTAAGGACGTATATTTATAGGATTGTTAATTACCAAGAGTGCCAATGGATTGGAGTCCAGTTACACACAGTCTTGGAATATAGGATGTTAGGTAAATCTGACTTTAAGATATAAGATGGTTAAATAAATTAAGCAATTTTTATGAATACCCGTAACATGTTACAGATAGACAGTCCCTTGGGGGGCATACAGTTTAATAATAGAGTGGTTTTTCCATATGCGGATACACTATATTTCTTTTGATTCCCTGCTGCAGGAGTGGGGAGGCGACGCAGCTTGGTTGCTGGGAGACGAGGAGGCCAGTGATAGACGTCACTGAAGGCGGATCCCTTGCGTGGGCGGACCGATCAGCTCACCTCCACTTGCTGATAGAGCGGGGATTACTGGACTCGCGTCACGATCACGTGGTGCGGTGTGATAGTGTCCTCCGTTACCTAGGCAACGGAGGAAGCGCTGTGAATGGTCCGCCAGCAGAGGACTCAGCCGGATGACGTCAGAGCCAGGCGCCGCGGCATCCGGGCGAGGGGGCGAGCGCGCCTTTCAACTCCAGCTGGCGGGGATGATCAAGAATGAGGAGACAGGTGAGCACGGTTTTGAATTATTTGTGGGTTTTAAAAGTGACAAGATTAGCTAACGAACAGTAACAGCTCCCCTGACGACGGCGGTAGCCGAAACAGCTGTTGGGAGAAGTGGCTGGGAAGGATGCATATCCCCAGTGTACACAGGACGTGTGAGATACCACTATAAAAATCATGTTTTACAAATTGCTGAATTTGCACAATTAACCCGTTTGTGATGGTACAAATTGCTGAATTTGCACAGAGAACCAGTTTTGTGATGTGTTATCAAATGGCATAAAAACTTTTGACTATATCTGGAGTGCTGGTCTCATCTACAACATAGCCCCAGCTGGAGCCTCATGGTGTGGTTGCATCCATATTGAAAAAATTTTGACCGAGCACCCTCCTATTCTGGAATTCATTAGTGTTCTGCGGTCCACGCTGTCTACTATATATATATATATATATATATATATATATATATATAGTGGGAAGCAACACTCAGGGCACAGGAGACTGTACTGAAGGGGGCAACAAGCAAGGCACAGGGGACTGGACGGGGGCGGCAGGCAGGCACAGGACTGGACGGGGGATCGACACTCAGGGCACAGAGGACTATACAGGGGGACGACACATATTTTGCAGGGGACTATACAGTGGGGAAATGCACAGGGCGCATGGGACTATACAGGGGGGCAACACACAGGGCGCAGAAAACTGTATAGGGGCGACACACAGGGTGCAGGGGACTGTTAGGGAGGGTTGACATACAAGGTGCAAGGGGACTGTATGGGGGGCAACACGTAGGGCACAAGGACTTATGGGGGGGACGCAGATGACTGTAAGGGTGGGGGCGACATGCAGGGTGCAGGGGACTGTACAGGGGGGACAACACGAGGGGCACAGGGGACTGTATGGGGAGGCTGCATGCATGACGCAGGGGATTGTACAGGGGTGGCACGCAAGGCGCAGGCGACTGTACAGTGGAGCAACACGCAGGAGGTACAGGGGGCGACACACAGAGGACTAAGGGGGTAGGGCAACATACAGCACGCAGGGGACTGTAGACTGTACGGGGTGGTGACACGCAGGTGCAGGGGACAGCATGGGGTGTAAGCGACACGCTGGGTGCAGGGGACTGAACTGAGGGGTTCGACACGCAGGGTGCAGGGGACTGTCCAGTGAGGGCAACATGCAGGGTGTAGGGTACTGTAAGTGGGGCAACATGCAGGGCCAGGGGACTGTACAGGGGGGGAGCGGTGACAGACAGGGTGCAGGGGACTGTACGGGGGTGTGTGTGACTTGAAGGGCGCAGGGGACAGTACCGGGTAAAGCAACACGCAGGGGACTGTACTGAAGGGGGGCCGACATGCAGGGCGCAGGGGATTGTACACGCAGGATGCAGGGGACAGTACCAGGGGAAAGTGACACTCAGGGTACAGGGGACTGTAATGAAGCGGGGACTGTATGGGGGAGCAGACTGCAAGGCGCAGGGGACTACGTGGGGACTGACATGCAGGGCGCATGGGACTGTACATGGGGCAACATGGAGAGCGCAGGGGATTTTACAGGGAGGGGGGTAACGCAGGGCACATGGGGACTATACGGGGGAGGTGACACGCAGAGAACAGGGAACTGTACAGGAGGTGACATGCAGGGCACAGGGTACTGTATGGGGGTGACATGCAGGGTGCAGGGGACAGTATCGGAGGAAAGGAACACGCAGTGTGCAGGGGACTGTACTGAAGGGGGCGACACACAGAGCGCAAGGGACTATACTGAAGGGCTCGACACGCAGGGTGCAGAGAACTGACTGTACAGGGGTGGGCAACACGCAAGGCGCAGGGGACTGTACGGTGGAGGTAACACACATAAGGCGCAGGGGACTATACCAGGGGAAAGGGACATGCAGGGTACAGGACTGGGTGAAAGCGACATGCAGGGGACTGTACGGGGGCGACAGGCAGGGTACAGAGTACTGTATGGGTGGGGGCAACATGCAGGGGAGTGTACAGGGGTAGGGTGACATTCAGGACGCAGAGGACTGTACATCTAAGGGGGGGTGGCACGCAAGGGACAGTGCTGGGGAAAACGACGCGCAGGGCACAGGACATGGGGTAAGCAACACGCAGGGTGCAGAGGACTGTACTGAAAAGGGGGACACGCTGGCTGCAGGGAACTGCGTAGGGGTGGACGGCACGCAGGATGCAGGGGACTGTATGGGGAGCGACACCTAGGATGCAAGGAGCTGTATGGGGGGCAACACACAGGGCGCAGGGGACTGTATAGAGGTGGGAGACACGCAGAGGACTGTATGGCGGAGCAACACACAGGCACTGTACGGGGGGGTGACATGCAGGGCACAGTACTGGTGGAAAGCGACATGCAGGGCGCAGAGGTCAGTACCGGGGGAAAGGGACACGCAGGGCGAAGAGGGCGACATGTAGGACGCAGGGGACTGTACTGAAGGGGGTGAAACACAGAGCACAGGGGACCGTACAGGAGGGGCAACATGAAGGGCACAGGGGACTGTATGGGGGGCAGCATGCAGGGTGCATGGGACTGTACGGGGGGTGGCACGCAGGTTGCAGGGGACTGTACTGGTGGGTGACACACAGGAGGCTGTGTGGGGGGGTGACACGCAGGGGACTGTACGGGACAACACGCAGGGCATAGGGGACTGTATGGGGAGGCGACACACAGGGCACTGTATGGGTGGGGGAGACGCGCAGGGGACTACCAGGGTGAGCGACATGCAGGAGACTGTTTGGGGGGCCATACACATGGTGCAGGGGACTGTACAGGGGGCAACTTGTAACAATCTGGGCAGCGCTCACCTGGTGAGAAGGAGCAGGAACAGGCATGGAGGAGTACACCGATGGCCATCCCTCTTTAGAGTGATCCCAGGCGCTGGGTAAACAGACAGAGACGGGAGGCAGTCAAAGGCGGAGGGCTGTCAATGAACATATCCAGGCGGCTGCAGGGAGGATCAGTGGGTGCGCCAGGCACACAGCTCGGAGGGTGGAGCCGGTCACAAAGCTCAGGGGGAGCAGAGAACACAGCATAGGGGGGCTGGAACAGGAGAGCCGGGCACAGAGGACAGGAGCGAGGGGGAGTCGGGCACACTGCACGGGAGATTGGGAGAGCCAAGAACACAGCACGGGGGAGGGGGGGGGGCTGGGCATACACAGCACAGGGGAGCCAGGCACACAGAACGGGAGGAGGAGCAGGAGAGGCAGGCACACAGAAGGGGGGGAACATGGGAGACGGGCACACAGCACGGGGGAGGAGCGGGGGAGCCAGGCACACAGAGCAGAGGGGGGAGCCTGGCACACAGAACGGAGGGAGGAGCAGGGGGTAGCCATACACACAGAATGGGGGGGCGGGGTTTTACGGGCACACAGCACAGGGGGAGGAGCGGGGGAGGGGCCAAGCACACAGAAGGGGGGGGGGGGGTAGCCAGGCACACAGAACGTGGGGGAGGGAGCCGGGCACACAGCATGGGTGGAGGATTGGGGAAGGCAGGCACACAGAACGGAACGAAGGAGCCGGACACACAGAACGGAGGAACGAGGGGGGGCGGGGTAGCTAGGCACACAGAATGGGGGGTGGAGCCAGGGACACAGCAGGGGGGAAGCCAGGCACAAAGAACGGGGATGGGGGGTGGGCGGGAGAGCCAGGCACACAGAATGGGGGTTGGGGAGCCAGGCACACAGAACAGGAGTGGGGTGGGGGTGTTTCCGTGCACACAGCACAGGGAGAGGAACTGGGGATCTAGGCACACAGCAGGGAGGGGGGGTTGGAGATGGGCACGCAGCACAGGGGGGAGTAGCGGGGAGCCAGGCACACAGCACGGGGGGAGGAGTGGGGGAGCCAGGCACAAAGAATGGGGGTGGGCCAGGCATGCAGAACAAGGGTGGGCGGGGGAGAGCAGGCACACAGAACAAGGGTGGGCGGGAGAGAGCCAGACACACAGAACAAGGGTGGGCGGGGGAGAGCCAGTCACACAGAATGGGGGTGGGGGCGAGGGAGCCAGGTACACAGAACGGGGGTGGGGGTGGGTGAGCTAGGCACACAGAACGGGGGTGGGAGGCACACAGCACAGGGGGGGAGGAGCGGGGGAGCCAGGCACACAGAACGGAGGGAGGAGAGGGGGTACCCGGCACACAGAATGGGGGGGGGGAGCTGGGCACACGGAACGGGGGAAGGGGGAGGGGTGGGCAGGGGAGCCAGGCACACAGAACGGGGGGAGGAGTGGGGGAGCTGGGCACACAACACGGCGGGGGGGGAGAGGGAGCCGGGCATACAGCACAGGGGGGAGGAACGGGGAGCTGGGCACACAGCAGGAGGGGGTGCAGGCACACAGCAGGGGTGGGGCATGCACACAGTGGGAGTGGTGGGAAGGGGAGCCGGGCACACAGCGGGAGGGGAGAAGCACACAGCGGGAGAGGGGAACCGAGGAACTGTGAGAAATATTTGACAAAAAAATCTGTCACCATTTCTAATATATATATATATTAGTGCTGGGCAAGTTAACACATTATTGACGCGTTAACTCCATAAGACAATAACGGCAATTAATATTTTTAACTGAGATAACGCAGTAATTCATCTGACCCCCTGGATGGAGAAGCCGCTGGATGCCGCCGGAGAAGAGGCAACCGCCAAAACCTCTTGAGACTGAAACACCGGTAAGCTTGTTCACAAAACACATAGTTAAATGAAGAGAAAAAAAATTGCGTGGGGGCCTCGGGCTCTTTGAGCCAGTCCTGGTCGTAAAAAAAATACAGGGGAAACATTGTGTAGGGTTCCCCCATATTAAAACAACCAGCACCGGGCTCTGCGCCTGGTCCTGGTTCCAAAAATACGGGGAACAAAAGATGTAAGGGTCCCCCGTATTTTTAAAACCAGCACCGTGCTCCACTAGCCAGAGAGATAATGCCACAGCCGGGGGACACTTTTATATAGGTCCCTGCGGCCGTGGCATTACCCCCCCCAACTAGTCACCCCTAGCTGGGGTTCCCTGGAGGAGTGGGAATCCCTTCAAACAAGGGCCAGGGGTGAAGCCCGAGGCTGTCCCCCCCATCCGTGGGTGGTGGATGGGAGGCTGATAGCCTTTGTGTAAAAAATAGAATATCGTTTTTTGTGGTAGAACTACAAGTCCGAGCAAGCCTCCCCCGCAAGCTGGTACTTGGAGAACCACAAGTACCAGCATGTGGGGAAATAACGGGCCCACTGGTACCTGTAGTTCTACTACAAAAAATACCCCCAAAAAAACACAACGCACACACCGTGAAAGTACAACTTTATTACATACATGCACACCTACATACACACATACTTACCTATGTTAACACGAAGCCCCTCGGTCCTCTTCTCCAGTAGAATACACGAGGTACCTGTAAATAAAAATCATACTTACAAACAATCCTTGCGTAGTTCTGTCCTCTTCTTTTCCGACATAATCCACGAACTTGATTAAAATAAAAAAAACGGAAACCCGATCCACGTTACTAATGGGGTTCCATGTTTACACATGGAACCCCTTTTCCAGAATTTCGGGACCCCCCGTGACTTCTGTCACTGAAGGTCCCTGTAGCCAATCAGGGAGTGCCACGTCATGGCACTCTCCTGATTGGCAGTGCACTCCTGCCCTGTCAATCAGGACGAGTGCACTACCTAGAATGGAGGGGAGCGCTCCTCCATTCTAGTCACTGATGGAAACTTTGCGGCCTACGGTGGGGGGGGCGGACACACAGCAGGAGGAGGTTGGGTGGATGGACACACAGCGGGAGGAGGGTGGGTGGCCGGACACACAGCGGGAGAGGGGGGGCGGACACACAGTGGGGGGTGGTTTGGCCGGACACACAGCGGGGGGGAGGAGACCGGACACACAGCGGGGGGGGGATGGAGGATGGCCGGACACACAGCGGGAGGGGGATGGGGGGTGGCCGGACACACAGCTGGAGGGGGATTGGGGGTGGCCGGACACACAGCGGGAGGGAGGGAGGTGGCCGGACACACAGCGGGAGGGAGGTGGCCGGACACACATGGGAGAGGGGGGGAGGAGACCGGACACACAGCGGGAGAGGGGGGGATGGCCGGACACACAATGGGAGAGGGGGGTGGCCAGACACACAGCAGGAGGGGGGTGGCCGGACACACAGCAGGAGGGAGGGAGATGGGGGTGGTCGGACAAACAGCGGGAGGGATGGCCGGACACACAGCGGGAGGAGGATGGGGGGTGGCCGGACACACATCGAAAGGGGGATCGGGGGTGGCTGTACACACAGCGGGAGGGGGATGGGGGGTGGCCGGACACACAGCGGGAGGGGGATGGAGGGTGGCCGGACACACGGCGGGAGGGGGATGGGGGGTGGCCTGACACATAGCGGGAGGGGAATTGGGGGTGGCCGGACACACAGAGGGAGGGAGGGAGGTAGCCAGACACACAGCGGGAGGGAGGTGGCCGGACACACAGCGGGAGAGGGGGGAGGAGACCGGATACACAGCGGGAGAAGGGGGGATGGCCGGACACACAGCGGGAGAGGGGGGGAGGAGACCGGACACACAGCGGGAGAGGGAGGGATAGCTGGACACACAGCGGGAGAGGGGGTGGTGGCCAGACACACAGCGGGAGGGAGGGAGGTGGCCGGACACACAGCGGGAGAGGGGGGGAGGAGACCAGACACACAGCGGGAGAGGGAGGGATGGCCGGACACACAGCGGGAGAGAGGGTGGTGGCCAGACACACAGCGGGAGGGGGGGTGGCAGGACATACAGCAGGAGGGAGGGAGGTGGGGGTGGTCGGACAAACAGCGGGAGGGAGGGGAGGGATGGCCGGACACACAGCGGGAGGGGGATGGGGGGTGGCCGGACACACAGCGGGACAGTATCGGAGGAAAGGAACACGAGGTGTGCAGGGGACTGTACTGAAGGGGGCGACACACAGAGCGCACGGGACTATACTGAAGGGCTCGACACGCAGGGTGCAGAGGACTGACTGTACAGGGGTGGGCAACACGCAAGGCGCAGGGGACTGTACGGTGGAGGTAACACACATAAGGCGCAGGGGACTATACCAGGGGAAAGGGACACGCAGGGCACAGGACTGGGTGAAAGCGACATGCAGGGGACTGTACGGGGGCGACAGGCAGGGTACAGAGTACTGTATGGGAGGGGCAACACGCAGGGGAGTGCACAGGGGTAGGGTGACATTCAGGAGGCAGAGGACTGTACATCTAAGGGGGGGGGGACGCAAGGGACAGTACTGCGGAAAATGACGCGCAGGGCACAGGACATGGGGTAAGCAACACGCAGGGTGCAGAGGACTGTACTGAAAAGGGGGCCACGATGGCTGCAGGGGACTGTATGGGGAGCGACATGGAGCAACACACAGGGACTGTACGGGGGGGGGGGGGGTGACATGCAGGGCGCAGTACTGGTGGAAAGCGACATGCAGGGCAACATGTAGGGCACAGGGGACTGTATGGGGGGCTTCATGCAGGGCGCAGGGGACTGTACGGGGGTGACACGCAGGTTGCATGGGACTGTACTGGTGGGTGACACAAAGGGGGCTGTGTGGGGGTGGTGACACGCAGGGGACTGTACGGGACAACACGCAGGGCATAGGGGACTGTATGGGGAGGTGACACACAGGGCACTGTATGGGTGGGGGAGACGCGCAGGGGACTACCAGGGTGAGCGACATGCAGGAGACTGTTTGGGGGGCCATACACATGGTGCAGGGGACTGTACAGGGGGCGACTTGTAACAATCTGGGCAGCACTCACCTGGTGAGAAGGAGCAGGAACACGCATGAAGGAGTACACTGATGGCCATCCCTCTTTAGAGTGATCCCAGGCGCTGGGTACACAGACAGAGAGGGGAGGCGGTCAAAGGCGGAGGGCTGTCAATGAAAATATCCAGGTGGCTGCAGGGAGGATCCGTGGGTGCGCCAGGCACACAGCTCGGAGGGTGGAGCCGGTCACAAAGCACAGGGGGAGCAGGGAACATTATAGGCTGGAGCGGGAGAGCCGGGCACAGAGGACAGGAGTGAGGGGGAGTTGGGCACACAGCACGGGAGATTGGGGGAGCCAAGAACACAGGACGGGGGAAGGGGGGGGGGGGCTGGGCACACACAGCACAGAGGAGCCAGGCACACAGCACGTGGGAGGCAGGGGAGCCGGGCACACAGAATGGGAGGAGGAGCAGGGGAGGAAGGCACACAGAAGGGGGGGAACATGGGAGAAGGGCATACAGCACGGGGGGAGGAGCGGGGGAGCCAGGCACACAGAACAGAGGGGGGAGCCCATCACACAGAACGGAGGGAGGAGCAGAGGGTAGCAATGCACACAGAATGGGGGGGCGGGGTTTTACGGGCACACAGCACAGGGGGAGGAGCGGGAGAGCCGGGCACACAGCGTGAGTGGGGAGTGGCCAAGCACACAGAAGGGGGGGTTAGCCAGGCACACAGAACGTGGGGGAGGGAGCCGGGGCTCACAGCATGGGTGGAGGATCGGGGAAGGCAGGCACACACAACGGAACGAAGGAGCCGGACACACAGAACAGAGGAACGAGAGGGGGGGGGGTAGCTTGGCACACAGAACGGGGGGGGGGGGGTGGAGCCAGGCACACAGCAGGGGGGGGAGCCAGGCACAAAGAACAGGGGTGGGGGCGGGCGGGAGAGCCAGGCACACTGAATGGGGGTTGGGGAGCCAGGCACACAGAACGGGGGTGGGGGTGTTTCCGTGCACACAGCACGGGGAGAGGAGCAGGGGATCCAGGCACACAGCAGGGAGGGGGGGATGGAGATGGGCACGCAGCACAGGGGGAGGAGCGGGGAGCCTATCACACAGCACGGGGGGAGAAGTGGGGGAGCCATGCACAAAGAATGGGGGTGGGCCAGGCACACAGAACAAGGATGGGCGGGGAAGAGCCAGGCACACAGAACAAGGGTGGGCGGGAGAGAGCCAGGCACACAGAACAAGGGTGGGCGGGGGAGAGCCAGGCACACAGAACGGGGGTGGGGGCGAGGGAGCCAGGCACACAGAACGGGGGTGGGGACGGGAGAGCTAGGCACACAGAACGGGGGTGGGGGACACACAGCACAGGGGGGGAGGAGCGGGGGAGCCAAGCACACAGAACAGAGGGAGGAGAGGAGGTGCCGGGCACACAGAATGGGGGGGGGGAGCTGGGCACACGGAACGGGGGAAGGGGGAGACGTGGGCGGGGCAGCCAGGCACACAGAATGGGTGAGGGGGTGTTTCCGGGAACACAGCGCAGGGAGGAGGAGCGGGAGAGCCAGGCACACTGCACGGGGGGAGGAGTAGGGGAGCTGGGCACACAACACGGGGGGGGGGGAGAGGGAGCCGGGCATACAGCACAGGGGGGAGGAACGGGGAGCTAGGAACACAGAGGGAGGGGGGGCAGGCACACAGAAGGGGCGGGGCGTGCACACAGTGGGAGTGGTGGGAAGGGGGGAGCCGGGCACACAGCGGGAGGGGAGTAGCACACAGCGAGAAAGGGGAACCGAGGAGCTATGAGAAATATATGACAAAAGAATCTGTCCCCATTTCTAATATATATATATAATATATATATTAGTGCTGGGCAAGTTAACGCGTTATTAGCGCGTTAACTCCATAAGACAATAACGGCGATTAATATTTTTAACTGAGATAACGCAGTAATTCATCTGACCCCCTGGATGGAGAAGCCGCTGGATGCCGCCGGAGAAGAGGCAGCCGCCAAAACCTCTTCAGACTGAAACACCGGTAAGCTTGTCCACAACACACATAGTTAATGAAAAAAAAAAATTGCGTGGGGTCCCCCCTCCTAAGCATAACCAGCCTCGGGCTCTTTGAGCCGGTCCTGGTTGTAAAAATACAGGGGAAAAATTGCGTAGGGTTCCCCCATATTAAAACAACCAGCACCGGGTTCTGCGCCTTGTTCCAAAAATACGGGGGAAAAAAGATGTAAGGGTCCCCCGTATTTTTAAAACCAGCACCGGGCTCCACTAGCCAGAGAGATAATGCCACAGCCTGGGGGGCACTTTTATACAGGTCCCTGCGGCCGTGGCATTACCCCCCCAACTAGTCACCCCTAGCTGGGGTTCCCTGGAGGAGTGGGAATCCCTCCAAACAAGGGCCAGGGGTGAAGCCCGAGGCTGTCCCCCCCACATCCGTGGGTGGTGGATGGGAGGCTGATAGCCTTTGTGTAAAAAATAGAATAACGTTTTTTTGTGGTAGAACTACAAGTTCGAGCAAGCCTCCCCCTGCAAGCTGGTACTTGGAGAACCACAAGTACCAGCATGCGGGGAAATAACGGGCCCGCTGGTACCTGTAGTTCTACTAAAAAAAAAATACCCCCCAAAAAACACAACGCACACACCGTGAAAGTACAACTTTATTACATGCATGCAAACCTGGTGGCCGGACACACAGCAGGAGGGAGGGAGGTGGGGGTGGCCGGACACACAGCGGGAGAGGAGGGGGGGGGAGACCGGACACACAGCGGGAGAGGAGACCAGACACACAGCGGGAGGGGGGGGGAGACCGGACACACAAAGGGAGAGGAGACCGGACACACAGTGGGAGTGGGGGGAGGAGACCGGAGAAACAGCGGGATAGGGGGGGGGCGGATACACAGGAAGGGGGGGGTGGCCAGACACACAGCAGGAGAGAGGGAGGTGGGGGTGGCCGGACACACCACAGAAGGGAGGGAGGTGGGGGTGGTTGGACACACAGCAGGAGGGAGGGAGGTGGGGGTGGTCAGACACACAGCAAGAGGGAAGGAGATGGGGTGGTCGGACACGCAGCAGGAGGGAGGGGAGGGATGGCCGGACACACAGCGGGCGGGGGGGAGGCCGTACACACAGTGGGCGGGGGGTGGCCAGACACAGTGGGAGGGGAGGAGGGGGGGTGGCCGGACACAGCGGAAGGAGGGGGAGGGTAAGGGTCGGACACACAGCAGGAGGAGGAGGGGAGGGGTGGCCGGACACACAGCAGGAGGGAGGGAGGTGGTCAGACACACAGCGAGTGGGAGGGGAGGGATGGCCAGACACACAGCGGGTGGATGTGGGGTGGCCGGACACATAGCGGGAGGGGGAAGCAGGGCACACAGTGGGAGAGGGGGGGCGAACACACAGCGGAGGAGGACACCGGACACACAGGGGCAGGGGGGAGGAGACCGGACACACAGCGGGTGGGGGGTGGCCGGACACACAGGGGGGGTGGCCGGACACACAGCAGAAGGGAGGGAGGTGGGGGTGGTCGGACACACAGAAGGAGGGAGGGAGGTGGGGCGGGTCGGACACACAGCAGGAGGGAGGGAGGTGGGGGTGTTCTGACACACAGCAGGAGGGAGGAAGGTGGGGGTGGTCGGACACACAGCAGGAGGGAGAGAGGTGGGGGTGGCCGGACACACGAGGGAGGAGACCGGACACACAGCGGGACAGGAGACCGGACACACAGCGGGAGAGGGGGGGAGGAGACCAGACACACAGCGGGAGAGGAGACCGGACACACAGCGGGAGAGGGGGGGAGGAGACCGGACACACAGCGGGAGATGGGGGGAGTAGAGCGGACACACAGTGGGAAGGGTGGCCGGACACACAGCGGGTGGGGGGGTGGCCGGACACAGCGGGAGGAGGGGAGGGGGTGGCCAGACACAGCGGGAGGGTGGGGTAGGAGACCGGTAACACAGCGGAAGAGGGGGGGTGGCCGGACACACAGGGGGGGGGGTGACCGGACACACAGCAGGATGGAGGGAGGTGGGGGTGGTCAGACACACAGCAGGAGGGAGGGAGGTGGGGGTGGTCGTACACACAGCAGGAGGGAGGGAGGTGGGGGTGGTCGTACACACAGCAGGAGGGAGGAAGGTGGGGGTGGTCGGACACACAGCAGGAGGGAGGGAGGTGGGGGTGGCCGGACAGCGGACACACAGCGGGAGAGGGGAGGAGGAGACCGGACACACAGTGGGAGAGGAGGAGAGGAGACCGGACACACAGCAGGAGAGAAGGGGGGACCGGACACACAGCGGGAGAGGGGGGGAGGAGACCGGACACACAGCGGGAGAGGAGACCGGACACACAACGGGAGAGGGGGGTGGCCGAACACATGGGGGGGCTGGGTGGCCGGACACACAGCAGGAGGGAGGGAGGTGGGGGTGGCCAGACACACAGCGGGAGAGGGGGGGGAGGAGACCGGACACACAGCAGGAGAGGAGACCGGACACACAGCGGGAGAGGGGAGGTGGCCGGAAACACGGGGGGGGGGGGGCTGGGTGGCCGGACACACAGCAGGAGGGAGGGAGGTGGGGGTGGCCGGACACACAGCGGGAGAGGGGGGGGGAGACCGGACACACAGCGGGAGAGGAGACCAGACACACAGCGGGAGGGGGGGGGGGACCGGACACACAAAGGGTGAGGAGACCGGACACACAGTGGGAGTGGGGGAAGGAGACCGAATAAACAGCGGGATAGGGGGGGGCCGGATACACAGGAGGGGGGGGGGTGGCCGGACACACAGCAGGAGGGAGGGAGGTGGGGGTGGCCGGACACACCACAGGAGGGAGGGAGGTGGGGGTGGTTGGACACACAGCAGGAGGGAGGGAGGTGGGGGTGGTCAGACACACAGCAAGAGGGAGGGAGATGGGGTGGTCGGACACGCAGCAGGAGGGAGGGATGGCCGGACACACAGCGGGCGGGGGGGAGGCCGTACACACAGTGGGCGGGGGGTGGCCAGACACAGTGGGAGGGGAGGAGGGGGGGTGGCCGGACACAGCGGAAGGAGGGGGAGGGTAAGGGTTGGACACACAGCGGGAGGAGGGGGTAAGGGGTGGCCGACACACAGCAGGAGGGAGGGAGGTGGTCGGACACACAGCGAGTGGGAGGGGAGGGATGGCCAGACACACAGCGGGAGGGGGATGTGGGGTGGCCGGACACATAGCGGGAGGGGGAAGCAGGGCACACAGTGGGAGAGGGGGGGCGAACACACAGCGGAGGAGGACACCGGACACACAGGGGCAGGGGGGGAGGAGACCGGACACACAGCGGGGGGGGGGGCGGACACACAGGGGGGGTGGCCAGACACACAGCAGAAGGGAGGGAGGTGGGGGTGGTCGGACACACAGCAGTAGGGAGTGAGGTGGGGCGGGTCGGACACACAGCAGGAGGGAGGGAGGTGGGGGTGTTCGGACACACAGCAGGAGGGAGGAAGGTGGGGGTGGTCGGACACACAGCAGGAGGGAGGGAGGTGGGGGTGGCCGGACACACGAGGGAGGAGACCGGACACACAGCGGGACAGGAGACCAGACACACAGCGGGAGAGGGGGGGAGGAGACCGGACACACAGCGGGAGAGGAGACCGGACACACAGCGGGAGAGGGGAGAGGAGACCGGACACACAGCGGGAGAGGGGGGAGGAGACCGGAAACACAGCGGAAGAGGGGGGTGGCTGGACACTCAGGGGGGTGGGGGGTGGTGACCGGACACACAGCAGGATGGAGGGAGGTGGGGGTGGTCAGACACATAGCAGTAGGGAGTGAGGTGGGGCGGGTCGGACACACAGCAGGAGGGAGGGAGGTGGGGGTGTTCGGACACACAGCAGGAGGGAGGGAGGTGGGGGTGGCCGGACACACGAGGGAGGAGACTGGACACACAGCGGGACTGGAGACCGGACACACAGCGGGAGAGGGGGGGAGGAGACCGGACACACAGCGGGAGAGGAGACCGGACACACAGCGGGAGAGGGGGGAGGAGACCGGAAACACAGCGGAAGAGGGGGGTGGCCGGACACTCAGGGGGGTGGGGGGTGGTGACCGTACACACAGCAGGATGGAGGGAGGTGGGGGTGGTCAGACACACAGCAGGAGGGAGGGAGGTGGGGGTGGTCGGACACACAGCAGGAGGGAGGGAAGTGGGGGTGGTCGTACACACAGCAGGAGGGAGGAAGGTGGGGGTGGTCGGACACACAGCAGGAGGGAGGGAGGTGGGTGTGGCCGGACACACAGCGGGAGAGGGGAGGAGGAGACCGGACACACAGTGGGAGAGGAGGAGAGGAGACCGGACACACAGCAGGAGAGAAGGGGGGACCGGACACACAGCGGGAGAGGGGGGGAGGAGACCGGACACACAGCGGGAGAGGAGACCGGACACACAGCGGGAGAGGAGACCGGACACACAGCGGGAGAGGGGGGTGGCCGAACACATGGGAGGGGCTGGGTGGCCGGACACACAGCAGGAGGGAGGGAGGTGCGGGTAGCCAGACACACAGCGGGAGAGGGGGGGAGGAGACCGGACACACAGCGGGAGAGGAGACCGGACACACAGCGGGAGAGGGGAGGTGGCCGGAAACACGGGGGGGGGGCTGGGTGACCGGACACAGCAGGAGGGAGGGAGGTGGGGGTGGCCGGACACACAGCGGGAGAGGGGGGGGGGAGACCGGACACACAGCGGGAGAGGAGACCAGACACACAGCGGGAGGGGGGGAGACCGGACACACAAAGGGAGAGGAGACCGGACACACAGTGGGAGTGGGGGGAGGAGACCGGAGAAACAGCGGGATAGGGGGGGGTGGTCGGATACACAGGAAGGGGGGGTGGCCGGACACACAGCAGGAGGGAGGGAGGTGGGGGTGGCCGGACACACCACAGGAGGGAGGGAGGTGGGGGTGGTTGGACAAACAGCAGGAGGGAGGGAGGTGGGGGTGGTCAGACACACAGCAAGAGGGAGGGAGATGGGGTGGTCGGACACGCAGCAGGAGGGAGGGGAGGGATGGCCGGACACACAGCGGGCGGGGGGGAGGCCGTACACACAGTGGGCGGGGGGTGGCCAGACACAGTGGGAGGAGGGGGGGAGGGGTGGCCGGACACACAGCAGGAGGGAGGGAGGTGGTCGGACACACAGCGAGTGGGAGGGATGGCCAGACACACAGCGGGAGGGGGATGTGGGGTGGCCGGACACATAGCGGGAGGGGGAAGCAGGGCACACAGTGGGAGAGGGGGGGCGAACACACAGCGGAGGAGGACACCGGACACACAGGGGCAGGTGGGGGAGGAGAACGGACGCACAGCGGGGGGGGGGTTGCCGGACACACAGGGGGGGTGGCCGGACACACAGCAGAAGGGAGGGAGGTGGGGGTGGTCGGACACACAGCAGGAGCGAGGGAGGTGGGGCGGGTCAAACACACAGCAGGAGGGAGGGAGGTGGGGGTGTTCGGACACACAGCAGGAGGGAGGAAGGTGGGGGTGGTCGGACACACAGCAGGAGGGAGGGAGGTGGGGGTGGCCGGACACACGAGGGAGGAGACCGGACACACAGCGGGACAGGAGACCGGACACACAGCGGGAGAGGGGGGGAGGAGACCGGACACACAGCAGAAGAGGAGACCGGGCACACAGCGGGAGAGTGGGGGAGGAGACCGGACACACAGCGGGAGATGGGGGGAGTAGAGCGGACACACAGTGGGAAGGGTGGCCGGACACACAGCGGGAGGAGGGGAGGGGATGGCCAGACACAGCGGGAGGGTGGGGTCAGACACACAGCGGGAGGAGGGTGGGGGTTGGACACACAGAGGGGGAGGGGTGGCCGGACACACAGCGGGGGGGGGGGCGGCGGCGGCGTCCCCAGCACTCAGGGTCTGCAGTAGGAGACATAGACGGCAGAGCAGGAGCACCCTGTCGGGCCGTGAGGAGAGGAACGGAGCCTGGCGGTCAGCGGCTGTCCGAGGTGCGTCCTACTCCCAGCCGCACCCTGTCAGCCCACGGCACCACAGACCCGGGGAGGAGATGCAGGCAGCCGCCAGGGATGGTCCGGCGGACGGGTGGGTATCCAGACACACAGCAGCTGGGTGGGGTGGTGGTGGGGGGACACAGCGGGACTAGCTGCCCGCTCTTTCCTCCTATCTCCCCGCCCCCCGTTACAGTGCTGAGGCCGTGCTGTCCTCCTGTCCGCTGATCCGGATGTCTTCCTCCGTGCAGCGCAGCTCCAGGTACCTCCTCTCCTGCCGCGGATCCCGTTTCGGATAAAGGGAGAAGCGCTGTCAGTCAGGACCTTACTCATCGCTGCACCAGATGTCTCCTCCTCCTGCGGCGCAGCTCTGGCCATTCCTCCTGCTGCGGCTCCTCTCCGCTATGTAGGGACATGAGGAGAACGCAGTAAGCTCACACCCAGGGTACCGCTGGCTCTCCTCCCGCCACCAGCAGCTACTTTTATAACCTCTCCTCAGCCTGCACGAGACCCCTTCCCTCACTCACGCTCTCTTGGCGGCCACTGCGCAAGCGTAACAAATTGAAATGCCCTATCTCTATAATGGGGCATATTTTACTTAATTAAAAAAAAACTGTAACGTTCTGAAAAACCACAACCCCAAAAGGCACTACACTGGGACATGCTCTGTCTAATAAAACAAACCGCAAGTCTTAATGCGTCCTCTATCCTGAGTTATGCCTTCCCAAAAAACTTTCCATAGACTATATGGGAAAACCATCCTCAAAAGCCAAACAGGAAGTCGCAGAAAAAAACTGACAGTTGAAACTTTAGGTTACTCCCAATTCCTCATTTTTTATTACTTTGCCCTGAAATTTGGCATGCAGCACCGGGTGACTATTCATGCCAAATTTCAGCTCAGTAAGTCCAATCATTTTTGAGGTGTAGCCCCTCAAACAACATGCCCCCATCTCAGAAGTTCCCTATGGGAGAATTCCGTTTTTTCGATTCAGCCTTAATATAAGGGCACGACCGTACCCTTACAATATATATATATATATATATATATATATATATATATATATATACACATATATATTATATAAGATATAAGATATAAGTTTTTTTTTATTATTTATTTTTTGTGCTATACACCAGTGCAATATACTGTTACTTTTCTAATCATACTTGTGATGAGTCACTGTAGGCGGTACCACAATTGTAGGTGGTCCACCCCATGGGTGCTTTGTTGTACATAAAGGGATGCTGTGTTGTCTATCAAGGGGCTACTGTGTCTGACAAGGAGATGCTGTGTCCATCCAGGGGTGCTCTGTCCATCTAGGGATGCTCTATCGGTCCATCAAGGTGCTGATGTAGCCTCAGGGGTGCTCCTTCTGTCTAGGAGTGCTTTGTCCATCCATTCAGGGACTCTGCCCCAGTGTTATAAAAATAAGAGCTAAAAATATAATTTAAAAAATATGTATATTTATTTTTGTGCTGTACTCCAGTGTACTATACTATTATTTATCTGTGACACTGCCAGTTGAACTGCAGTGTAATAATTATACACGTATTGTGATACAGTAGGTGGTACCCCAAAGTCATGCAAGTATTGTGATGCTGCAGGTCGTATCAAAGCTTAATAGTCATACACGTATTGTGACGCTGTAGTCCAGACAGCAGTGTAATATTCATACAAGTATTGTGACGTTGTAGGCCATTCCCCAATTCTAGTAGATCAAATGAGAGCGCATATAAAGTGGATACATTTTAAAAATGTAATTCACATAAAAATATTACATATACATTAAAATGTAACTACTAAACACCTCCTGTGAAGTAATGAAGCACAATTGATATGTGGAATTGTAACAATGTATAACATCCGGAGTGCCAGAGTTCAAATGATTGCTATCCAATATAAAGTTATATGATGCCACAGAATATGAAGTAGTTGATATTGAAACAGTGTGGCTACTTAAACATGGTAACAATGTTCACCTCAAGTAATGAATTCAGTGCTCACCGCTGTAGGGGTCCCTTTCTGAAACTCCCAATTTGCAGATCAGTGGTGATATTGAAACATAGGCCCTCATTCCAAGTTGTTCGCTCGCTAGCTGCTTTTAGCAGCCATGCAAATGCTAAGCTGCCGCCCTCTGGGAGTGTATCTTAGCTTAGCAGAAGTGCAAACGAAAGGATCGCACAGTGGCTACAAAAAAAGATTGTGCATTTTCTGAGCAGCTCCAGATCTACTCCTAGCTTGCGATCACTTCAGACTATTTAGTTCCTGTTTTGATGTCACAAACACGCCCTGCGTTCAGCCAGCCACGCCTGCATTTCCCCAGGCACGCCTGCGCTTGTATCTGACACGCCTGCGTTTTTCTACACACTCCCCGAAAATGGTCAGTTACCTCCCAGAAACACCCACTTCCTGTCAATCACTCTGCGGCCAGCAGTGCGATTGAAAAGCGTTGCCTGACCTTGTGTGAAACTGCATTGGCTGTTGTGAAAGTACGCCGCGCATGCGTATTGCGTCGCATACGCATACGCAGAAGTGCCACTTTTTTACCTAAATGCTGCGCTGCGAACGAAAACTGCTAGCGATCAACTCGGAATGACCCCCATAGGCTGATGTTGACACAGTTGAAGATGGAAACACAGGTGAGTGCACAATAACCCTGTGAAATGGTTCCAATAGTAAACAGCTGTCAAAAGTGCAGGCACCAGGGTAACACAGCCGAGTTAGTGTGCTCCACAGCTGGATGTTTAAAGCTGGAATAATGCAGTGGTTTGTTTCAAGGCGGCGAGTCACACGGCAGAGCGGCTGTCAGGGTCTGACCGCCAAGATAGGGCTTCGCAGCAGTGGTGCGGCACAGACTGCACAGCAGCGGTCACGGCTCCAGCTCCGGCAGCTATCATCAACGGGTGTGAGAGCGAGGGAGAGGTGAGACACCAAGCATTCCTTCTCCCCCCTCTCCCCAAGCGTGGCCATCATTGGTGTCGAGAGCCGATGAATAGTGGATCGGTATGCTCCCTAAATTAGAACACTTATTACACTGGGTGGGCTAATTACGGACTTTACATCATCTAACCTGCATACCATCCATGTAACAAATATAAGGGATATAAGAAAGACTATATACAGCATTGTCTTATGGATCAAATGTATGGAAATTTGTTTATTTTTATTTTTTCAGGTATGTAAAGATGAAAATCATGTAGTTTTTAAGTATACACATTTTTATGTCACGTGACTATTTTTTTAATCAACATTGGATGCCATATAAAATAGAAAGATTACATCTTATATATTGTGATGAATTTATCAAATAAATAATTTAAATATTTACAAGTGTTTCTGGTCCATGTATACACCTTGGCCATTGGTATAATTAGCGCAAATAGTCTAAGTTTTCCTTTATTGTCAGTAATTAATGGTTAACCGGGGGATTACCGCTCCTGAGTTTCCATTTATTTTGTTGTGTCCACACAGACACAATTTGACACATTGCTGCTGAATTTATATTAATAAAACAAGATACAGTGTGTATCTATCTATATATATATATATATTTTTTTTTTATTATTTTTTTAAATGAGCGCCTTAAAACAATTGTTTCTATCGGGGGGTGAGTAATGCTGAGTACGCACCTGGTGTCACCGCACCCCGGTGACACCTCTGGTATGTTTCTTTTTTAAATGTATTGTACAGTGTGTTTAATAAATGCAGCATGGCATTTGGAACTATTTATTTATCATCTAACAGCTTATGTGCAATAGACTGTGGACACCATACCTCAGATCTTATGTACAAGGGTGAAACAAAACTATAGGGTATATTTACTAAGCTCCCGATTTTGACCGATTTGGTGTTTTTTCTTCAAAGTGTCATCTCGGGAATTTACTAAACTCAAATCACGGCAGTGATAAGGGCATTCGTATTTTTTTGGAAGTCAAAGAAAAAATATATGAATAAATACACCATCGATCAAATGCGCCTGTTATTTTATACAACTCGGTAATTTACTAAAAATTGTAATTCACAAACACTGCCGGCAATAGCCAAACACTGCTGTGAAAAAATACAAATCGTAAAAAAAGCAGTTTTAAAATAGACCTGCTTTTTTTTACCGTGTTCTGATAGGCATGCACGGATTAGTGAGATCCGTGCATGTTTATCAGTGGGAAGGGGTGTGAAAGTGTTAAAAATCAGAAAAAAAATTGCGTGGTGTCCCCCCTCCTAAGCAAAACCAGCCGTGGGCTCTTTGAGCCGGTCCTGGTTGAAAAAATATGGGGAAAACATTGACAGGGGTTCCCCCATATTTGATCAACCCGCACCGGGCTCTGCACCTGGTCCTGGTGCCAAAAATACTGGGGGGAAAAGCGTAGGGGTTCCCCATATTTTTAACACCAGCACCGGGCTCCACTAGTCAGAGAGATAATGCCACGGCCGGGGGACACTTTTATATAGGTCCCTGTGGCCCTGGCATTAAATCACTAACTAGTCACCCCTGGCCGGGGTACCCTGGAGGAGTGGGGACCCCTTAAATCAAGGGGTCCCCCCTCCAGCCACCCAAGGGCCAGGGATGAAGCCCGATGCTGTCCCCCCATCCAAGGGCGGCGGATGGGGGGCTGATAGCAAGTGTAAAAAAAAGAATATTGTTTTTTTTGTAGCAGTACTACAAGTCCCAGCAAGCCTCCCCCGCAAGCTGGTACTTGGAGAACCACAAGTACCAGCATGCGGTGGAAAAACGGGCCCGCTGGTACCTGTAGTAGTACTACTACAAAAAAAAATACCCAACAAAAAACAGAACACACACACCGTGACAGTAAAACTTTATTACATACATGCATACCTACATACACACATACTTACTTATGTTCACACAAGGCTCGGTCCACTTCTCCATGTAGAATCCACGGGGTACCTGTGAATAAAATTATACTCACACAATCCAGGGTAGCTTCTATCCTCTTCTACTTGTAATCTACGTACTTGGCAAAAAAACAAACCAAAAAACCTAAACCACGCACTGAAAGGTGTCCCATGTTTACACATGGGACCCCTTTCCCCAACTGCCGGGACCCGCCGTGACTCCTATCAAAGAGGGTCCTTTCAGCCAATCAGGGAGCGCCACGTAGTGGCACTCTCCTGATTGGCTGTGCGCTCCTGAGCTGTCAGTCAGGCTGCGCATGGCAGAGATACAATGTAGCGCATAGGCGCACCATTGTATCCAATGGTGGGAACTTTGTTGTCAGCGGTTGACCGCGAGTAACCTCAACCGCTGACCGCAAAGTTCCCACCATTGGATACAATGGAGCGCCTATGCGCTACATTGTATCTCTGCCGTGCGCAGCCTGACTGACAGCTCAGGAGCGCACAGCCAATCAGGAGAGTGCCACGATGTTGCGCTCCCTGATTGGCTGAAGGGACCCTCTTTGACAGGAGTCACGGGGGGTCCCGGCACTCGGGGAAAGGGATCCCATGTGTAAACATGGGACCCCTTTTCAGTGCGTAGTTCGGGTTTTTCGGTTTGTTTTTTTGCCAAGTACGTGGATTACAAGTAGAAGAGGACAGAAGCTACCCTGGATTGTGTTAATATCATTTTATTCACAGGTACCCCATGGATTCTACATGGAGAAGTGTACCGAGCCTCGTGTGAACATAGGTAAGTATGTGTGTATGTAGGTATGCATGTATGTAATAAAATTTTACTGTCACGGTGTGTGTGTTCTGTTTTTTGTTGGGTATTTTTTTTGTAGTAGTACTACAGGTAACAGCGGGCCCGTTTTTCCACCGCATGCTGGTACTTGTGGTTTCCTACAAGTATCAGCTTGCAGGGGAGGCTTGCTGGGACTTGTAGTACTGCTACAAAAAACAATATTCTTTTTTTACACTTGGCTATCAGCCCCCCATCCGCCGCCCTTGGATGGGGGGGGACAGCCTCGGGCTTCACCCTTGGCCCTTGGGTGGCTGGAGGGGGGGACCCCTTGATTTAAGGGGTCCCCACTCCTCCAGGGTACCCCGGCCAGGGGTGACTAGTTAGTGATTTAATGCCAGGGCCACAGGGACCTATATAAAAGTGTCCCCCGGCTGTGGCATTATCTCTCTGACTAGTGGAGCCCGGTGCTGGTGTTAAAAATACGGGGGACCCCTACGCTTTTTGTCCCCCGTATTTTTGGCACCAGGACCAGGTGCAGAGCCCGGTGCTTGTTGATCAAATATGGGGGAACCCCTGTCAATTTTTCCCCCAGATTTTTTCAACCAGGACCAGCTCAAAGAGCCCGAGGCTGGTTTTGCTTAGGAGGGGGGACCCCACACATTTTTTTCTTGATTTTTAACACTTTATTTTTTTTTTTAAAGGTGCACAATGAAGCCCTGCATGGATCTCACAGATCCGGCCAAGATTCATTGTGTTAATGTCGGCAGTGTTTTACTATTCACTCCCGTAAAACACTGGCCGAAAATTACGAATGACATCGACATAGGAAAAAACGAAAATGCAGAATACGACAGCATAGTAAATGTGGCGTAAAAAATTCAAAAAGTTGCAAATTCACACATTCGATGTCATTTGTGTTTGAACTTTAACCTCATTCAGAAAAATATGAATTTTAGTAAATAAACACCTATGTTCTATGGATGAGCTACAGATACACAAAGATGTAAGTGGACACATCTTTACCTACATATAATACCATACAGTAGAAAAAAGTAAGCTGAAGAATAGTTACTTTCATGCCAGGTGAAGGGTGAGGGCAGAGGAATCTGTCCCCCAGCCACGCCTCTCAAATAAGCCTGGGCCCAGGTAATTACCTACCCCCTCTCTGCACCTCAGAGAGGAAGGTACATGGTTATACTGTATATATAATTATTTTTCCATTAGTATGGTGTGTTAATAACTATACATTACATTTTTTTGTAACTATTAATATATAATTTTCCATAGCTGTTTGATAGGTACTCTAGTCATGGCCACCAAGACTTTGGGCAGGTTGGGGTGCTGGAGGGAGAATGACTACGCTCCCTCATTGTACAGTATGTACATCACAATCGTGTGTGCAGCTGCAAAGCTAAGTGGGGGGTCACCGACTGCACTCCCAGGATCCAGCAACGGTCCAGATAATCTGCAGAGGTGTCAGTAAGGATGGTGACACCCGGTGCAGGAGGATACCCCATGAACGAGGCAGAAAAAAGTGGGTGTAGTCTTCTGGGGAATGGGCATGGCCTCATGAGTTAGGGGCATGGCTTTATGTCCCAAAAACCTGTTTAATCACTCCGGGTGTCCCGGGGGTGCGTACTACCCCCAGAGTGAAGTGTGAGCACAGTTTCAGGTCCTATATAAGGACAAGAGCCGAGTGCTGCACGGAATGTCATAGAGAGACTAGGGGGAGATTGAGACAGAGAATGAGAGGGGGAATGGAGAGAGAGGGAGATGGAGAGAGAGTAGAGATGGAAAGTAAGAAAGAGAGGAGGGGAGATGGAGAAAGGGGAGATGGGGATAGAGAGAGGGTAGACAGAGAGAGACGGGGAGACAGAGAGAGAGGAAGGAAACAGAAAGATAAAAAAGAGGGGAAAGATGGAGCATGAGAGGGGGAGATGGAGAAAGAGAGAGATGAGAGAGAGAGAGAGAGAGAGAGAGAGAGGTGAGATAGAGAGGAGGGAGACTGAAAGAGAGTGAATGAGGGAGAGATAGAGGGGGAGATAAAGAGAGAGAGAGGGTCCAGACAGAGACAGAGACAAAGAAAGATGGAGAGAGAGGAAAGATGGAGAGAGAGGAGAGAAGGAGAGAGAGGGGGAGTCAGAATGACAGAAAGAGAGGGGAATGGGAGAGAGAGGTTGGCAGAGATAGAAGGGGGAGACAGACATAGAGAGATATGATACAGAGAGAGAGAGAGAGAGAGAGAGTGAGGGAGAGACATAAAGAGAGTGGGAGACAGAGAGAGAAAAAGAAAGGGAGAAAAAGAAAGGGGAGATGGAGAGAGGGGAGACGGAGTGGGAGATGGAAAGGAAGAGGGTGATGGAAAGTGAAAGAGAGAGGAGGGGGAAATGGAGAGAAAGAAAGAAGTGAGACGGAGTGAGAGGGGGAGACTAAGAAAAAGGTAGAGGAAGACGGATAGAAGGGGAGATGGTGGGAGAGAGAGAGGGGGAGAGAAGAGGGCAGAGAAAGAGGAGACAGAGGGGGTGTTAGAAAGAGAGAAATGGGGAGATGGAGTGTAAGAGGAGGGGAGAGATTGAGAGAGAGAGAGAAAGGGTGGATGAAGCAAGAGAGAGTGGGGGAGATGTAGAAAGATAGGGTAGAGACAGAGAGACATAGAGAGAGGACAACATAGAGAGAAAGAGTGGAGATGGAGAGAGAGGGGAGAAAGTGAGGCAGGAGACCGAGAGAGAAGGGTCAGAGAGAGAACGGGGAGACATAGAGAGAGGGGGAGATGAAGAGAGAGAGGGAGACAGAGCGGGGAGACGGAGGGAGGAAGTGAAAGGGAGAAGGAGATGGGGTAGAGAGAGTGGGAGACAGAGAGATATGTGAGACAGTGGGAGATGGAAAGAGAGAGTGAAGGATAAGGAGAGTGAGAGAGAGAGGAGGGGGGAAATGGAGAGAGAGGGGGAGGGAGGTGGAGAGATAGGGGTAGACAGAGAGAGGGTGGACAGAGAGAAAAAAAGGAGGCTATGGACAGAGAGGGGCAGAGAGAGAAGGAGGAGATAGAGAAAGAGAGAGGGGAGAATTGAGAGAGAGAGAGAGAGAGAGAGAGAGAGAGGGTGGAGAGGACACGGAAAGAGAGGCAGAGAGGGGGAGACAGAGCGAGAAAAATAAGGGGAATAAAGAGAGGGGAGGGAGATGGAGAGAGGGGAGATGGAACGGGGGTGAAAGCAAAAGAGGAAGGGAGATGGAGAGTGAGAGAGATAAGAGGGGGAGATGGAGAGAGAAAGGGGTGAGATGGAAAGAAAGAGGGGTAGATGGAGAGAGAGGGGAGAGAGAGTGACAGTGGGAGACTGAGAAATAGATGGTGAAATGGATAGAAGGGATTATGGGGAGAGAGAAAGAGAGGGAAAGATGGAGAGAAAGGGGCTCAGAAAGTCAGGTGAGCTGTAGAAAGAAAGGGGAGATGGAAAGAAAGAGAGGGGAGATGGAGAGTGAGAGACAGAGGATGGGGGAGAGGGAGAAAGAGAGAAAGGAGGATGGAGAGAGAGAGGGGTAGACAGAGAAAGAGAGAGGGGGAGATGGAGAAAGAGAAGGTGGAAATAGAGAAAGAGGGGGAGACGGTGACAGAGGGGAGATGGAGAGAGAAAGGGGGACAAGAAATGAGAGGGAGAGAGAGAGAAAAAATAGAAAGGGGAGACAGAGAGAGGGGGCATAGAGAGCCAGAGAGGTGGAGAGAGAGCAGGGGGAGATGTGGTGAGAGAGAAAAAGAGATGGGGAGATGAAGAGGGAGAGAAAATGTGGGAAGATGGAGAGGGTGCAAAGAGAGCAAGGGGAGATGGAGAGCGACAGTGGGAGATGGAGAAAGAGAGGGGATGAAAAGATAAGTAAGAGATGGAGTGAGAAGGGGAAGATAGAGAGAGGGTGCAAGAGAAAAAGAGAGGGAAAGATAAAGATAGAGGGGGAATACAGAGAAATAGAAAGGGGGAGATGGAGAGAGGGCAGAGATGTGGAGAAAGAGAGATGGAGTAGGGGTGATGGTAAGAGAGAGAAAGAGGGAGATGGAGATAGAGAGAAAAGGGTGAGGTGCAGAGAGAGGGATAGATGGAGAGACAGGGAGAGACAAAGAGCAACAGTGGGAAGACTGAGAAATTGGGTGGAGATGGGTAGTGAGAAAAATAGGGAGAGAGAGAAAGGTGAGGAGAGATGGAGAGAGAGGGGGAAGAGAGACAGGAGAGATGGAGAGAATGAGGGGAAAGACAGAAAGAGAGAGAGAGGGGAAGATGGAGAGTAAAAGAGAGGAGGGGAGATGGAGAGAGAGAGAAAAGGGTGAGGAGACAGAGAGGGGGAGATGGAGTAAGAGAGAGAGTGGGAGATAGAGAAGAGAGGGTGGAGAGAGAGGGGGGTTTGGAGACATAGGGGGAGGTGGAAGAGGGGGAGATTATAAGAGGGGGAGACTGATAGAGAAAGAGACAGGGGAGACAGAGAGAGGGTTAGATGAAGAGAGAGAGAGAGGGATGAGACAGGGAGATAGAGGAAGATAGACTGGGAGATGGAGTGGGAGAGAAAGAGGGGGGAGATGGAGAGAGGGGGAGACAAATAGAAAGAGAGGGTGGAGACAGAGAGCGAGAGAAAGTGAGAGGGGATGTGAAGATAAAGGGTGAAGACAAATAGAAGGCGAGATTGAGAGAGATGAGGGAGACAGAAAGAGAGAGAGGGGGAGATGGAACATGAGGGATTGAGGAAGGGGAAGATGGAGAGAGAGAGGGGAGAAGGGGCAGGGGTGATGGCAAGAAATAGAGGGAGGGAAATAGAGAGAGAGAGAGGAGGGGGGATAGAGAGAGAAAGGGATGAGACAGAGAGAGGCGTAGTCAGAGAGAGGAGAGATGGAGAGCAACATGGGAAGACTGAGAAATAGGTAGGGAAGATGGATAGAGGGGGAATGAGAGAGAATGAGAGGAAGAGTTGGGGAGAGATGGAGAAAGAGAGGGGATGATGAGCAGGAGGGAGATGGAGAGGGGGGGAGACAAATAGAAAGAGAGGGTGGAGACAGAGAGCAAGAGAAAGTGAGAGGGGATGTGAAGATAAAGGGTGAAGACAAATAGAAGGCGAGATTGAGAGAGATGATGGAGACAGAAAGAGAGAGAGGGGGGGAGATAGAACATGAGGGAGAGAGGAAGGGGAAGATGGAGAAAAAGAGGGGAAAAGGGGCAGGGGTGATGGCAAGAGATGGAGGGAGATAGAGAGAGAGAGAGAGAGGAGGGGGGATGGAGAGAAAGAAAGGGATGAGACAGAGAGAGAGGCGTACTCAGAGAGAGGAGAGATGGAGAGCAACATGGGAAGACTGAGAAATAGGTAGGGGAGATGGATAGAGGGGGAATGAGAGAGAATGAGAGGAAGAGTTGGGGAGAGATGGAGCAGAGAGACAGTGGAAGACAAAGAGAGAGGGAAGACAGAGGAAGGTAGATGGAAAGAGAGAGAGGGGGAAATGAAGAGTGAGAAAGAGAGGAGGGGGAGATGGCAAGAGAAAGAAAGGGGGAGAGAGAGAAAGATTGAGAAAGATATGGTGGAGACAGAGAGGGGGAGACATGGAGAGAAAGAAAGAGAGATAGAGAGATGGAGAGGGTGAAAAAGAGGGGGGGAGATAGAGAGGGTGCCGATGGAGAGGGGGAGATTGAGAGAAAGAGTGGGAGAGGGAGAAAGAGAGTGAGGTGACAGAGAGAGAGGGGTAGATGGAGAGAGAGGGCGGAGATGGAAAGAGAGAGCTGAGATGGAGAGAGAGGGGGAGACAGAGAGAGGGAGGGGGAGATGTGGAAAGAAAGAGACAGAGGATATGGAGAGAGAAGGGGGCAGAGAGGGGGAGATGGGGAGGGACAGAGAAGACGTAGGGGGAGGTGAGGGGAGATGGAGAGTGAGAGAAAGCAGGAGGTGAAGAGAGAAAGAGAAGAGAGACAGAGGGGTAAATTTACTAACATTCGTATTTTCCCATTTCAGGTCAAAGTTCAATCACGAATGACATCGAAAGTGTAAAACTGCAACTTTTTGAATTTGTTACGACGGATTTACTAAGCTGCCGTATTCGGGTTTTTCTTTTGTTCCGATGTCGATGTCATTCGTGTTTTTTTTTTTTTTTTTTTTACGGCAGTGATTAGCAAAACACTGCCGACTTTTTTACAATGAATCTCGGCCGGATCTGTGTGATCCGTGCTGGGGTTCATTTTTTTTTTTTTTTTTAAATTAAACACTGTAAAATCCTTAAAAAAAATTGCGTGGGGTCCCCCCTCCTAAGCATAACCAGCCTCGGGCTCTTTGAGCCGATCCTGGTTGCAGAAATATGGGGAAAAAATTGACAGGGGTTCCTCCATATTTAAGCAACCAGCATCGGGCTCTGCGCCTGGTCCTGGTTCCAAAAATACGGGGGACAAAAAGAGTAGGGGTCCCCCGTATTTTTAAAACCAGCACCGGGCTCCACTAGCTGGACAGATAATGCCACAGCCGGGGGTCACTTTGATATAGTGCCCTGCGGCCGTGGCATCAAAAATCCAACTAGTCACCCCTGGCCGGGGTACCCTGGGGGAGTGGGGACCCCTTCAATCAAGGGGTCCCCCCCCCCCAGCCACCCAAGGGCCAGGGGTGAAGCCCGAGGCTGTCCCCCCCATCCAATGGGCTGCGGATGGGGAGGCTGATAGCCTTTTGTGATAATGAAAAGATATTGTTTTTAGTAGCAGTACTACAAGGCGTGTGTCTTGTCTTTTTTTGGGTATTTTTTTAGTAGTAGTACTACAGGTACCAGCTGGCCCATTTTTCTGTCGCATGCTGGTACTTGTGGTTCTGCAAGTACCAGCATGCGGGGGAGGCTTGCTGGGCCTTGTAGTACTGCTACTAAAAACAATATCTTTTCATTATCACAAAAGGCTATCAGCCTCCCCATCCGCAGCCCATTGGATGGGGGGGGACAGCCTCGGGCTTCACCCCTGGCCCTTGGGTGGCTGGGGGGGGGGACCCCTTGATTGAAGGGGTCCCCACTCCCCCAGGGTACCCCGGCCAGGGGTGACTAGTTGGATTTTTGATGCCACGGCCGCAGGGCACTATATCAAAGTGACCCCCGGCTGTGGCATTATCTGTCCAGCTAGTGGAGCCCGGTGCTGGTTTTAAAAATACGGGGGACCCCTACTCTTTTTGTCCCCCGTATTTTTGGAACCAGGACCAGGCGCAGAGCCCGATGCTGGTTGCTTAAGTATGGGGGAACCCCTGTCAATTGTTTCCCCATATTTCTGCAACCAGGATCGGCTCAAAGAGCCCGAGGCTGGTTATGCTTAGGAGGGGGGACCCCACGCAATTTTTTTTTAATAAAATAACAACTTTCCCACCCCTTCCCACTGATATACATGCATGGATCTCATGGATCCCTGCATGCCTATCCAATCACGGAAAAAAAAAGCAGGTCTGAGGGGAGAAAGAGAGAGAAAAAGAAGGGGAAGATGGTGAGAGAGGGGTGAGATGGATAGAGAGGGGAGATGGAGGGGGAGGGAGATGGAGACTGGGAGAAAGAATGGGGGAGATGGAGAGAGAGAAATGGGTATGACGTAGAGAGTTAGGGGTAGACAAAGAGAGGGGGGTGAGATGGATAGAGAAAGTGGGGAGACTGAGAAAAAAATAGAAGGGAGATAGAGGGGAAGATGGGAAGAGAGAGAAAGAGAGGGAGAGGTAGAAGGAAGAGAGAGAGGGGGAGACAATAGAGAGAGTGGAGATGAAAAGAGAGAAAAAGGGGGATGGAGAGTGAGAAAGAGAGGAGGAGGGAGATGGAGGGAGAGAGAGAAAGAGAAAGTGGGGAGATGGAGAGAAATGGGGAGATGGAGAAAGAGAGGGTGGAGACAGAAAGGGAAAGAGAGATGGGGAGATGAAAAGAGTAGGGGAGACAGAAAGAGAAAGGGGAGACAGAGAGGGGGCAGAGAGAGAGGGAGAGAAAGATAGAGAGAGAAAAAGAGATATGGGGAGACGGAGAGAGAAAGAAAGAGGGGGAGACAGAGGGGCAGAGAGAGGGGGGAGATGAAGGGAGTGGGAGATGGAGAAACAGAGGGGGCAGATGGAGAGAGAGAGAGGGGGAGATGGAGAGAGAGGGAGGAGCTTGAGAGAACAAAAGAGGAAGGATATAAAAATCAGGGGGCAGAGAGAGAGGGGGAGATGGAGAGAGAAGGGGGAGAGAGATAAAGAGAGAGGGAAGAAAGAGAGAGGGGAGACGGAGAGTGATAGAAAGAGAGAAATGGGGGAAGATGGAGAGGTAGAGAGAGAGCGGCCAAGAGAGAGGGAAGGGGAGATAGAGAGAGAGGAGAGAGACAGAAAGAGAAAGGGGGAGACAGAGGGACAGCGGGAGTATGGAGAGAGAGCAGGGGCAGATAGAAAGACAGAGTAAGAGAAGGGGATAAGGAGAGAGAGGAGTAAATGGAGAGTGAGTGGAGACAAATAGGGAGGCATTGGAGAGAGAAAGAGGACATGGGGAGAGAGGGGGAAGACAGAAATAAAGAAAGGGTGAGAGTGAGGGAGAGAAAAGGGGAGATGAAGAGAGAGAAAAAAGGGGGAGATGGTGACAGAGTGGTACACAGAGAGAGGGGAGATGAAGAGAGAGAGGGTGGAGACAGAGAGAGGGGGAGATAGAGAGAGAGAGAGAGGGTAGACAGAGAACAAGGTGGAGAGAAATAGAGAGAAGGGGAGTTGGAGAAAGAAATAGGGGAGACGGAGAGAGAGAGAGAGAGAAAGAGGGGTAGACAGAGAGAGAGAGAGAGAGAGAGGGGGGGGATGGAGATGGAAAGGTTGGAAACAGAGGGGTAAATTTACTAAGGTCCCGATTTTGACCGAGATGCCGTTTTTTCTTCAAAGTGTCATCTCGGTCATTTACTAAACTTAAATCACGGCAGTGATGAGGGCATTCGTATTTTTTTGGAAGGTCATCCAAAAAAATACGAATGAATACACCATCGGTCAAAACGCGGCTGTTTAAGTATGAATCTCGGTCATTTACTAAGAAGTGCAAAGCAAAAAAAAAAAAAAACACTGCCGTGAAAAATTACAACTCGTAAAAAAGTGAAAAAAAAAAAAACAGACCTGCTTTTTATATCCGTGATTGGATAGGCATGCACGGATCCATGAGATCCGTGCATGTATATCAGTGGGAAGGGGTGGGAAAGTGGTTATTTTTTAAAAAAAAAAATGCGTGGGGTCCCCCCTCCTAAGCATAACCAGCCTCGGGCTCTTTGAGCCGATCCTGGTTGCAGAAATATGGGGAAAAAATTTACAGGGGTTCCCCCATATTTAAGCAACCAGCATCGGGCTCTGCGCCTGGTCCTGGTTCCAAAAATACGGGGGACAAAAAGAGTAGGGGTCCCCCGTATTTTTAAAACCAGCACCGGGCTCCACTAGCTGGACAGATAATGCCACAGCCGGGGGTCACTTTTATATAGTGCCCTGCGGCCGTGGCATCAAAAATCCAACTAGTCACCCCGGGCCGGGGTACCCTGGGGGAGTGGGGACCCCTTCAATCAAGGGGTCCCCCCCCCCAGCCACCCAAGGGCCAGGGGTGAAGCCCGAGGCTGTCCCCCCCATCCAATTGGCTGCTGATGGGGGGCTGATAGCCTTTTGTCAAAATGAAAAGATATTGTTTTTAGTAGCAGTACTACAAGTCCCAGCAAGCCTCCCCCGCATGCTGGTACTTGGAGAACCACAAGTACCAGCATGCGGCGGAAAAACGGGCCCGCTGGTACCTGTAGTACTACTACTAAAAAAATACCCAAATAAACACAAGACACACACACCTTGAAAGTAAAGATTTATTACATACATCCACACAAACATATACACATACTTACCTTATGTTCACACGCAGGTCGGTCCTCTTCTCCAGTAGAATCCAAGGGGTACCTGTTGAAAAAATTCTACTCACCAGATCCAGGGTCCCAGGCTCCTCGTAGCATCCTTTTGTAATCCACGTACTTGAATAAAATAACAAAACGGAGACCCGAGCCACGAACTGAAAGGGGCCCCATGTTTTCACATGGGACTCCTTTCCCCGAATGCCAGAAACCCACTCTGACTTCAGCCAATCAGGGAGCGCCACGTTGTAGCACTCTCCTGATCGGCTGTGTGCTCCTGTACTGAGTGACAGGCGGCACACGGCAGTGTTACAATGTAGCGCCTATGCGCTCCATTGTAACCAATGGTGGGAACTGCTCAGCGGTGACGTCACTTTAGGTCAACCGCAGGGCAGAAAGTTCCCACCATTGGTTACAATTTTTTCCCCATATTTCTGCAACCAGGATCGGCTCAAAGAGCCCAAGGCTGGTTATGCTTAGGAGGGGGGACCCCACGCAATTTTTTTTTTAAAAAATAACCACTTTCCCACCCCTTCCCACTGATGATTTTACAGGGTTTAATTTAAATTAAAAAAAAATGAACCCCAGCACGGATCACACAGATCCGGCCGAGATTCATTTTTAAAAAGTCGGCAGTGTTTTGCTAATCACTGCCGTAAAAATAAAAATAAAAACACGAATGACATCGACATCGGAACAAAAGAAAAATCCGAATACGACAGCTTAGTAAATTAGTCGTAATAAATTCAAAAAGTTGCAGTTTTACACTTTCGATGTCATTCGTGATTGAACTTTGACCGGAAACGGGAAAATACGAATCTTAGTAAATTTACCCCAGAGAGAGAGAAAAAGAGAGGGGGAGACGGAGAGAGGGTGAGAGAAAGGTGGATACGGAGAGGGGGAGACAGAGAGGGGGCAGAGATAGAGGGGGAGACGGAGAGAGAGAGGAAATATGGAGGGGGACAGAATGAGAGAGAGGAGGGGGAGATGTAGAAAGAGATAGGGGGAGACACAGAGAGAGGAGGAGATGGAGAGTGGGGAGAGATACAGAGTGGGGAGACAGATAGAGGGAAATATGGGAAGGGAGAGAGAGAGAGGCTAAGCAGCACTTTCCCAGCCAGGTGTCAGTGGTGTTTTCAATCAGGGGCGGGAAGGGGGGGGGGGGGGGGGGGGCATCTGTGTCAGCAATAGAGGGGAGCTTACAATAATAAAATAGGTTGGGCACAGGCCGAATTTGTGTCTGGGGGGAGGAGTTGACAGGGGAGGGGAGACCAGGACCGGGTCACTCACTGACTGTGCAGTGGCCGCTTTATGACATTAGTTATCGTAGCTTATGGGCTACAATTCATCAAACTTTCCAGAATGGCCACTTACACATGTGCAATCTGATGAACCTCACATGCTCACAAATGCAGTCGGATGCCAAACCCAGAAGTAATGTGATCTCATTAGCAATCACTCTACTTCTAACACACTGCAGGGTCATGCTCCTGTCATAGCCTATGTCTCTGTATTTGTCTAATATTATCCCTGATCCTTAATTTCTTATTGCCAAGATACAACTTTGTTATTATCAGCCCTGTATAGCTTTGCATAGGCTGCATAGTTAGCAATATTCAAACAAGTCATCATATTTAGTGCAATACCCCAGACTAGAGATGTGCGGCGGGCACTTTTCATGTTTTGTGTTTTGGTACTGGATCTAGATCCCCACTCGTGTTTTGGATCTGGATTGGCACTTTTAAAAAGTAGGCCCCAAACAGCACATCATGCAAAGAAGAAAAGGAGGTGCAATGAGGTAGCTGGATGACTAAGCAAAGTGACACAAGTGGGCGGCACAAACACCTGGCCCATCTAGGAGTGGCACTGCAGTGTCAGACAGGATGGCACTTTTAAAAACTAGGCCCCAAACAGTACATCATGCAAAGGAAAAAAAAGAGGTGCAACGAGGTCGCTGGATGACTAAGCTAAGCAACACAAGTAGGCGACACAAACACCTGGCCCATTTAGGAGTGGCAGTGCAGTGTCAGACAGGATGGCAATTTTAAAAACTAGGCCCCAAACAGCACATCATGCAAAGAACAAAAAGAGGAACAATGAGTTAGCTGGATGACAAAGCTAAGTGATACAAGTGTGGGCACAAATACATGCCCATCTAGGAGTGGCACTGCAGTGTCAGACAGGATGGCAGTTTTAAAAACTAGGCCCCAAAGAGCGCATAATGCAAAGAAGGAAAAGAAGTGCAATGAGGTAGCTGGATGACTAAGCTAAGTGACACAAGTGTGGGCACAAACACCTGGCCCATCTAGGAGTGGCACTGCAATGTCAGACTGGATGGCAGTTTTAAATACTAGGCCCCAAAGAGCACATCATGCAAAGAAATAAAAAAGAGTTTTTTTAGTCCTAAAATTTGCACAGAGGTCGCTGGGTGACTAAGCAAAGCAACACAAGTGTGCGGCACAGACACCTGGCCCATCTAAGAGTGGCACTGCTGTGGCAGAAAGGATGGCAGTTTTAAAAACTAGGCCCCAAAGAGCACATACTTGACAATGCACTTCACTTTAATTTAATTTAATTAAATTGACACTTGACAATGACTTCTGATGAATGCGCTGCAGGTCATGTACTGTATAAGGGAGGATGTTCCAAGGTGTTTAACGTCCTTACCTGTGCTTATTATGGATTGACAAAGGAATCAGATGGCTTGAAACCTGTTGTCCGGATTTGTGAAGAAATAATTCCACACCGAAGAGGTGGCTTTTTTTGTATTTTGCCCAGGCATGACAATGGACTTTTTCATCCCATGGCCAACAACTGTCTCCACTGGTGCCTTATTCAAACAAACCACATCACCATCAGAATCCTCATCATCAACTTCCTCTGCAGCGCCAGCTACACGTATATCCTCATCCTGGTGTACTTCAACAGTGACATCTTCAATTTGAATATCAGAAACTGGACTGTGGGTGCTCCTTCCAGCACTTGCAGAGGGCGTGCAAATGGAAGGAGCCACCTCTTCCCATCCAGTGTTGGGAACCTCAGGCATCGCAACCACCGACACACTTGGACTCTCCTTGGGGATTTGTGATACCATCTTAGAACACACAGTTCTTTGCTGTGCTTTTGCCAGCTTAACTCTTTTAATTTTTCTAGCAGGAGGATGAGGGCTTCCATTGTCATGTGAAGCTGAACCACTAGTCATGAACATAGGCCAGGGCCTTAGCCGTTCCTTTGCACTCCGTATCATAAATGGCATATTGGCAAGTTTAAGTTTCTCCTCAGACGATGTAAATTTATTTTTGGGGGTCATTATACTGAACTTTGGCTTTTTGGATTTTACATGCCCTCTACTATCACATTGGGCATCGGCCTTGGCAGACAACATTGATGGCATTTCATTGTCTATGTCATCATGACTAGTGGCAGCAGCTTCAGCAGTAGGAGGATGTGGTTCTTGATCTTTCCCTATTTTATCCTCCAAATTTTTGTTCTCCATTATTTTTCTGGAGTTAAATAACAATATGCGGCACAGGAGAGCGTACCTCTACACCACACAGGGCAAACCCTGTGAAAATTATTTGGATTAAATATTAATAACCCCTTTATTTGGAGTAAATAATATACAGAAGAGGACAACACCACTGGACTTATACGGCAGTACCCCTGGACTTATACGTCAGTACCCCTGGATTTATATGGCAGTAAAGCTGGACTTATATGGCAGTACCCCTGGACCTATAAGGCAGCACCACTGGACTTATATGGCAGCAGCACTGGACTTATGCGGCAGTACCCCTGGACTGTACTTATATGGCAGCACCCCTGGACTTATACGGCAGTACCCCATGACTTATATGGCAGCACCACTGGACTCATACGGCAGTAACCCTGGACTGGTTTTATATGGCAGCACCACTGCACTGGACTTATACAGCAGTACCCCTGGACTTATACAGCAGTACCCCATGACTTATACGGCAGCACCACTGGACTTGACTTATACGGCAGTACCCCATGACTTATACAGCAGTACCCCTGGACTTATATGGCAGTACCACTGATATACATTGCCCCACAGTGCCAGATACACAAATGCCCCCACAGTGACAGATATACATTACCCCGGTTTGCCTATTATTTGGTCAGACCACACCATAATCATAGTAGATGAGTCCTACACTTCATTTACATGAACCTGTACTTATACAACAGAACCTCTGGACTTACATGGCAGCACCACTGGACTTATACGGCGGCACCACTGGACTTATATGGCTGCACCACTGGACTGGACTTATACAGCAGTACCCCTTGGACTTATACAGCAGTACCCCTTGGACTTATACAGCAGTACCCTTGGACTTATACAGCAGCACCACTGGACTTATACTGCAGAACCACTGGACTGGACTTATACGGCAGTACCCCTGGACTTATACGGCAGCACCACTGGAATGAACTTATACGGCAGCACCACTGGACTGGACTTATACAGCAGTACCCCTGGATTTATATGGCAGTACCTCTGGACTTATACGGCAGCACCGCTGGACTTACTGTATATTGCAGCCCCAATTGACTGGACTTATATGGCAGCACCCCTGGACTGATACAGCAGTACCCCTGGACTTATATGGCAGCACCATTGGACTTATACAGCAGCACCACTGGACTGGACTTACTAGGCAGCACCACTGGACTTATATGGCAGCACCACTGAACTGGACTTATACGGCAGTACCCCTTTACTTATACGGCAGTACCCCTGGACTTATACGGCAGTACGACTGGACTTATACAGCAGTACTCCTGGACTTATACGGCAGTACCCCAGGACTTATACGGCAGTACCACTGAACTTATAGTGCAGCATTAATTGACTGGATTTATATGTCAGCACCATTGGACTGGACTTATACAGCAGTACCCCTGGATTTATATGGCAGTACCCCTGGATTTATATGGCAGCACCACTGGACTGGACTTATATGGCAGCCCCACTGGACTGGACTTATATGGCAGTACCCCTAGACATATACGGTAGTACCCCTGGACTTATATGGCAACACCACTGGACTGGATTTATACGTCAGTACCCCTGGACTTATACTGGCAGTACTCTTGGTCTTATACGGCAGTACGGCTGAAATTATACAGCAGTTCCTCTGGACTTATATGGCAGTTCCCCTGGACTTATACGGAAGTACCCCTGGACTTAAACAGCAGCAACACTGGACTTTTACGGCAGTACCCCTGTACTGGACTTATACGGCAGCACTGCTGGACTGGACTTATATGGCAGTACCCCTGGACTTATACGGCAGTACCCCTGGACTTATATGGCAGTTCCCCTGGACTTATACAGCAGCACCAATGGACTTATGTCAGCACACAACACGACCACTGGACTTATGGCAGCATAAGACACCACCACTGGTGTGTCTGGACTGATGCAGCACAAGACAGCACCACTTGACTGGACTTATACAGCACCACTGGACTTATGCGGCAGTTCCTCTGTACTTATATGACAGTACCCCTGGACTTATATGGCAGCACCACTAGACTTCTATGGCAACACCACTGTGACTGGACTTTTACGGCAGCACCACTGGACTGGACTTATACGGCAGTACCCCTGGACTTATATGGCAGTTCCCCTGGACTTATACAGCAGCACCAATGGACTTATGTCAGCACACAACACGACCACTGGACTTATGGCAGCATAAGACACCACCACTGGTGTGTCTGGACTGATGCAGCACAAGACAGCACCACTTGACTGGACTTATACAGCACCACTGGACTTATGCGGCAGTTCCTCTGTACTTATATGACAGTACCCCTGGACTTATATGGCAGCACCACTAGACTTCTATGGCAACACCACTGTGACTGGACTTTTACGGCAGCACCACTGGACTGGACTTATACAGCAGTACCCCTGGACTTATACAGCAGCACCAATGGACTGGACTTATATGGCAGTACCCCTGGACTTATACAGAAGTACCCCTGGACTTATATGGCAGCACCATTGGACTGGACTTATATGGCAGCAACACTGGACTGGACTTATACAGCAGTATCCCTGGACTTATATGGCAGTAACCCTGGACTTATACTGCAGCAGCACTGGACTGGACTTATACGTCAGCACCACTGGACTGGACTAATATGGCAGTACCCTTGGACTTATACAGCAGTACCACTGATATACATTGCCCCACAGTGCCAGATACATAAATGCCCTCACAGTGACAGATATACATTGCCCCAGTTTGCCTATTATTTGGTCAGACCACACCATAATCACAGTATATGAGTCCTACACTTCATTTTCATGAACCTGCACTTGTACAACAGAACCTATGGACTTATATGGCAGCACCACTGGAATGAACTTATATTGCAGCACCACTGGACTGGACTTATACAGCAGTACCCCTGGACTTATACAGCAGTACCACATGACTTATACAGCAGTACCCTTGGACTTATACAGCAGCACCACTGGACTTATACTGCAGCACCACTGGACTGGACTTATACGGCAGTACCCTGGACATATATGGCAGTACCCCATGGCTTATACGGCAGCACCACTGGAATGGACTTATACGGCAGCACCACTGGACTGGACTTATACGGCAGTACCCCTGGATTCATATGGCAGTATCCCTGGACTTATACGGCAGCACTGCTTGACTTATATTGTAGCCCTAATTGACTGGATTTATATGGCAGCACCACTGGACTTATACAGCAGTACCCCTGGACTTATACGGCAGTACCCCTGGACTTATACAGCAGCACAACTGGACTGGACTTATACAGCGGTATCCCTGGACTTATACGGCAGTACCCCTGGACTTATACGGCAGTATACCTGGACTTATACGGTAGCACCACTGGACTTATACAGCAGCACAACTGGACTGGACTTATACTGCAGCACCAATGGACTGGACTTATATGGCAGTACCCCTGGACATATACGGCAGTATCCCTGGACTTATACGGCAGCACCGCTGGACTTATATTGCAGCCCTAATTGACTGGATTTATATGGCAGCACCACCGGACTTATACAGTAGTACCCCATGACTTATACGGCAGTACCCCTGGACTTATACAGCAGCACAACTGGACTGGACTTATACAGCAGCACCACTGGACTGGACTTATATGGCAGCACTACTGGACTGGACTTATATGGCAGCATTGGACTTATGGAAGCACAGGACACCACCAGTGGTTTTATGGCAGCACAGGACAGCACCACTGGACTGATGCATTACAAGATAGCACCACTGGACTGGACTTATACAGCAGCACTGGACTTATGGCAGCACAGGACACCACCACTGGACTTATGAAAGCACAGGACACCACCACTGGACTTATGAAAGCACAGGACACCACCACTGGACTGATGCAGCACAAGACAGCACCACTGGACTGATGCAGCACAAGATAGCACCACTGGACTGGACTTATATGGCAGCATTGGACTTATGGCAGCACAGGACACCACCACTGGACTTATAAAAGCACAGGACACCACCACTGGACTGATGCAACACAAGACAGCACCACTGGACTGGACTTATACAGCATCACTGGACTTATGGCAGCACAGGACAACACCACTGTGACTGGACTGATGCAGCACAAGACACCACCACTGGACTGATGCAGCACAAGACAGCACCACTGGAATGATACAAACGAGCAGGTCGCCACCCCACATGCCATGCCACTTTCCCGCACAGACACTGAGGAGACACGTCCTCTCGCTACACTCTCCAGGACTGGAGTAAAAATGGTGGCGACGCGTGGCTCCTTATATGGAATCCAAACCCTGCGAGAATCCGACAGCAGGATGATGACATTTTGCCTTGTTCTGGTTTCTGAGTCTGGCAGGAAAACTCAAGCCGTACTCGGATCCAGACTCGGAGCGTGACGTTTGGGGGGTTCGGTTCTCAGGGAACCGAACCCGCTCATCTCTACCCCACAGTAGTCGGAAATGATTCATTTCTAAACAGATGCATTTGCGAATATTTCAGCATGGTCTGCATTTACAAGAATCTGCTCAAGTTTGGGAAAAAAGAAGGGGAGGTGTAGAGGTAAGCACTCTATTGATGGAGAGGTTTATTACTGGTATGCCCAATTAGGTATTCCTGGGTATTTTGAGCTCAGCACTTTGGCGCCTTCTAGCTGTGGTTTATGTTTCGCTCCGCTCACGCAAGAACAGATTCCCTTCTGCATAGATGGCAAACATTGCCTTCTGTGTGCAGTGTACAGCAGTCTTTCCTTGCAGATTCTGATAACACTGAAACACAATTACATTTTACTTTCATCTCTATTTTTAGAAACTGCTTGCAAAGTTATATCAGGCAGTAATGATAAAGAATCACTAATCATGTAACTAGATGCAGCTTCCATTCAGCACGCACATTAAACATGTACCTGTCCACAAACCAAATCTGAGAAGCAAATCTGGCCCGTTCAGTGTCATAATACTGTGAAGAAAGTGTATTTTGTCATAGGATAAGTTTAACTGTTGATGCCATACTAGACATGGATAACAAGAGTGACCCCAATTAACTTTGCGGTCTACCGCAGACCGCAAAGTTCCCATCATTGGTTATATTGGCGCTGCGCTAAGCTACATTGTAACCAGTACGCTCCTCCTGATTGACCGTGCAGGAGCGCACAGCCAATCAGGAGAGTGCCATAATGTGGCGCTCCCTGATTGGCTGGCGGGATCTTCAGTGACAGAAGTCACGGGGGGTCCTGCCAGTCGGGGAAAGGGGTTCCATGTGTAAACATGGAACCCCTTTAGTTGCGAGGTATGGGTTTCCAGTTTATTATTTTAAACAATTATGTGGATTACAACGAAAAAAAGAAGAGGACAGATCTACACTGGATTGTTTGTGAGTATAATTTTATTTTTACAGGTAATCCGTGGATTCTACATGGACAAGTGGACGTGAATCGCAGCATTGGATGTAGGTATGTATGTGAGTGTGTAAGTGTGTATAATTAAAATTGTACTTTCACGGTGTCTGTGTACTGTTTTTTGGGGGGGTATTTTTTTTGTAGTAGAACTACAGGTACCAGCGGGTCCGTTATTTCCCTGCATGCTGGTACTTGTGGTTCTCCAAGTTCCAGCTTGTCGGGGAGGCTTGCTGGGACTTGTAGTTCTACTACAAAAAACAATATTCTTATTTTTACACAAAGGCTATCAGCCTCCCATCCACCACCCACGGATGGGGGGGACAGCCTCGGGCTTCACCCCTGGTCCTTGGGTGGCTGGAGGGGGGGACCCCTTGATTTAAGGGGTCCCCAATTCTCCAGGGAACCCTGGCCAGCGGTGACTAGTTGGGGGGTAATGCTATGGCCGCAGGGACCATTATAACAGTGTCCCCTGGCTGTGGCATTATCTCTCTGGCTAGTGGAGCCCAATGCTGGTTTAAAAAATACAGGGGACCCATACATCTTTTGTCCCTGTATTTTGTGAACCAGGACCGGACGCAGAGCCCGGTGCTGGTTGTTTAAATATGGGGGAACCCTACGCTATTTTTCCCCTGTATTTTTTCAACCAGGACCGGCTCAAAGAGCCGGAGGCTGGTTATGCTTAGGAGGGGGGACCCCACGCAAATTTTTCTGGTGATATTTAACCCTTTAACACCCCTTCCCACTGATAAGCATGCACGGATCTCACTGATCCGTGCATGCCTATCAGAATACAGATTAAAAAAGCAGGTCTATTTGAAAACTGCTTTTTTTTTACGAATTCTAACATTTCCCGGCAGTGTTTGGCTATTGACGGCAGTGATTGTGAATACGAATTCTTATTAAATTACAGAGTTGTATAAAATAACAGGCGTGTTTGACCGATGGTGTATTCATTCGTATTTGTGAACTCTGCTATTAAAACAAATACAAATGCCCTCATCACTGCCGAGATTTCTATTTAGTAAATTCCCGAGATGACACTTTGAAAACAAAAACCAAATCGAACTAAATCGGGAGCTTAGTAAATATACCCACAGGTCTTTTAAATCAACAGAAAGATAACTGCTTCCTAAGCTCACAGTGTACATCCTCAGCACATGTGAATGTAGAACAGGTTGAGTATCCCATATCCAAATATTCCCAAAATACGGAATATTCTAAATACTGATTTTTTTAAGTGAGGATGAGATAGTGAAACCTTTGTTTTCTGATGGCTCAGTATACACAAGCTTTGTTTAATACACAACGTTATTAAAAATATTGGCAAAAATGACCTTCAGGCTGTGTGTTTAAATTGTATATGAAACAAATGCTTTCTGTGCTTAGACTTGTGTCCCATCGCCATGATATCTCATTATAGTATGCAATTATTCCAAAATACACAAAAATCCGATATCCAAAATACTTCTGGTCCCAAGCATTTTGGATATGGGATACGCAACCTGTAATCTGTAGCTGTCATGAGGTACCATATGCTGAGAGGGAGGCACTATTGATGTAATTCTGACATTCATCAGTGCCAAGAACATTTTCTCTGCCCCTGCCATTAAAGCTCACAGTTCAGGAGCGGCTGTAAAAGGTGAGAATTGGGCCACCATTAGAAACTGTGGGGCCCAGAGCAAATGAAACAGGCAAGGGTCCCCCATCTTCTCCTACCCCACACACACATTCACCCACACAGCACCACCAGAGTTGCAGATGCAGCCTGTCATGCTGAGAAAGCACATGCAATAAAGCATACCTCCCAACTGTCCCGATTTTCGCGGGACAGTCCCATTTTGGGGGGACTGTCCCGCTGTCCCACCCGCGGGCCGCAGTGGCCCGCGGTGGGGGGGGGGCAGTTGGGAGACTCATGCACTCGCTGCCCTGCTTAGCAGAGCAGCGGTGAATAGACGCTGTGCGCATGTGTGCACAGCGTCTATTCACTGGAGCCAGAAGGAGGGGGGCATGCCAGCGGCTCACAGGGCGCTGGGCATACCCACTCAGTGATTAAAATGGGGGCGTGGCTAGTGATTGTGGGTCCTCTGTGAAGCCACGCCCCTTTTTTAGGTCACGTCCCTTTTTCAGGAGCGCGCGTGGCTTCGCTGCGCGTGTGTCCCTCTTTCTACAAATGAAAAGTTGGGAGGTATGAATACAGCAATAGATAAAAATGCCATTTTATTAGTAACAAAGCAGATAGGTGGCCAGTGTTTCCGTTATATTTATGACCTTTGTCAAGACAGCAAACAATAACTTCACAAAGCTCCAGAAGCTCTGGGCAACTTCTTCATCTGTACACTTCACCACTCTTTACAAAGTTTGGTACACCTCCCTTATACAGAAACTGTAGAACCGCCAGATCAGGGACTGATGTGAATGAGCAAATGTCCCCTCTAAAGTGTTGTTCATTTTGGCTCAATACAAATACTGCTTAATAAAATAATACATTGTAAGCTGTTGTGAGCAGTGGTGCCGAGAGAGGGGGGGAGAGGGTACAAATTACCGGGGCCCCGGTCTGATGGAGGGGCCCAGTGAGGGTCCAATAGGGACCTAGCAGCAGCAGCTGCAGCTCTTTTCCTCAGCCCAGCAAATACTATTTTTTTTCAGTACTTTTTTCTAAGGATACATGACCACACCACCTGTGATTAGGCCACGCCCCTTGAAAAGTACCTGGGCCCATCCCGGCTCTCGACTGCCCTGGTTGTGAGCAAGGCATTCCCTAGCCTTTATTTTCTTGTCCACAGTTACAGTATTTGTAAACCCGTTGTGGTCCCTGTTCTATGTTTGATTAATGCTGTGCTTTGATGTATCATTGTGAAGCTCCTCAAACAAACAAGAAAGATGCTGATTTTGCATTGAAACATACAGAAGATCTGAGTAGAAAACCTAAACAACACCAACATATCCGTGGTTAACATTGCCCCTTTAAATATAATAACATCAAATAGAAACCAAATCTAATCTCAGCACTAGCTTTGTTTTGTTTGCAGAGAAGACACTGCTGACCAGAAATAGACAATTTGCGATAATTAAAATCGGAACATTTTAGCAGCCTGCAAAGTGTCATGTTGCTCTAATTGTACCTGAATTGAGGAAGCAAACTGAAAAAAGAAAACCGTGTATCTGCAATTCCATTTATACAAATTAGGCATGAATGTATGAGATTAATGACGGAGAGAAAATATTTCAAATTTAGGCCCCAGGATTTCTCATCCTACATACTGTATTGGGTAGAGATGAGCGGTTCGGATTTTGAGAAATCTGAACGACTCCGAACTTCCCTATCCGGAGCAGTCGAGCCCGGGGCTCGGATAAGCCCCAACTTCCTCAAGACCTGCCCGGGCCGAACACTCAAGATCCCGCTGTCGGATCTCGGGTGTTCGCCTCGGTCGCCAATTTCAAAAGTCAAAAAGACTGTCGCGGCTCTCAGCCAATCAGCATGTCCCCATAGACTTTTAATAGGGGGGAGATGGCAGCTCGCACCATTCTGACACCACCGCCCGCACTGCCGACAACGCTGCCTGCATTGCCATTGCCGCCACCCGCACTGCCGACACTCACACACTGCCGGCATCCCCACACTGATGATACTGTCGGCACTCTTGCACTGCAGAAACCCCTGCTTTGAGGACACTGCCGGCACTCCTGCACTGCTGACACAACCAGCACCCCAGCAGTACCAACACCACTAGCAACAGTGACGACACCCCTGGCACCCCCACACTGCCGACACAGCCAGCAGTATCAACTCCACCTGCAACTCTGCACCGAGGACACCACCATCACTGCCGACACCTCCGGCACCCCAGCAGTACGGACACTGCTGGCAACCCCACACTGACGGCACTGCCGACAACCCTGCAGTAAGGATAGCCCTGGCACTCCCACACTGCCGACACAGCCAGAAGTACCAACACCGCCAGCAACTATGCACTGAGGACACCACCATCACTGTCGACACCACCAGCACCCCAGCAGTATGGACACAGCTGGCAACCCCAAAATGAGGACTCTGCCAGCATCCCTACACTGCCGACACTCATGCACTAAGGACACCACCAGCATCCCCCGTCGCAGTAAGTGCACTATTGGTGTATCCGCCCTGCACTGTATCCTGCATTGTATCCAACCCACACTGTATCCCCCACTATATCCAAGCCGCACTGTATCCTGCATTGTATCCAACTAGCAATGTTTCCAGCACTGTATCCAACCCACACAGTATCCAACCCAAACTGTATCCAACCCACAGTGTATCCCCCACTGTATCCAAACCACACTGTATCCAACCTGCACTGTTTCCGACCCGCACTGTATCCCACACTGTATCCAATCAGTAATATATCCCGCACCATATCCAACCCGCACTGTATAAAACCCACACAGTATCCAACCAGCACTGTATCCAAACCACACTGTATTCCACACTGTATTCAATCCACACTGTATACAACCTGCACTGTTTCCAACCCACACTGTATCCCACACTGTATCAAACCAGTAATATATCCTGCACTGTATCTGACCCGCACTGTATCCAACCTACACAGTATCCAACCAGCACTGTATCCAACTCTCTCTGTATCCTGCACTGTATCCAACCTGCCCTGTACCCCCCGCTGTATCAGACCCGCACTGTATCCATCCCACACTATATTCCGCACTTTAGCCAGCCAGCCTTTGGCCAATATTGGTGAAAACAATATTGTGAGCTGTGAGGTGGTCAAAATTTAGTGAAAATGACTGGAAATTCATGTCACTGAGGTTAATAATACTGTACGGACAAAAAACAGACCCAAATTAATACCCCTTTCAGACATATGACCCGGGAATTACCCTGCTCAAGTCCCGATATTTTCTCTCCAGCAAAAACCCAGGTTTTTCTTCAGACCCCCTTTCATACTACACCACAGACCCGGAAAGTTCCCGGGTTGGCCCTTTCAGACATAAGCTGGATTTTTCAGTTTTAAGGCAGTGTCATCATTTTAAGGGGACGGTTTGCAGGCACATAATAATGAGGTCATGCAAAGGGGAGGGCAGGCTATTAAATTCCATGTTAGGAATACAGTAATTTCATATTTATATACCAATAAATAGAACACCAGTTTTTCTTTTCCAAAAATGTTTATTTTAGAAAGAATAAAAGTTTTTTTTCAACTTGTAAAACGTGTGTGCACATCTTTTGCATCTTTAATGAGATCCTCCCAATTATGAGGACATATATGGTATAGTACAAAAACTTTTTAGGAACGACAGGCGCATTACACCCACTTTAGCCATAACATAAAAGTGCTGCTGTATTGCAGTGCAAAAAAGTAGTTTTGCCGAACGGCATGGTGTATCACAAGGGTCTTAAACCTTTGCCCTGCAGCTGTTATGGAACTTCAGTTCCCAGCATGCCCATCCACATTTTAGATTTTAGCCCATGCTAAACGGTGGCAGAAAATGCTGGGAAGTGTAGTTCCATAACAGCTGCAGGGCAATGGTTGAAGACCCCTGTTTTACATTAAAAAAAAGTGCTGCGGTATTGCAGTGAAAAATACAAATGAGATAATCATAAGCCCAAGGTGTATGATGTACTCATAATTATGAGCGTATGCGCAATACCTGAATTTTTTAAGACAAACATGCGCATTTTAAACATACGTATTTCACAAACAAAACATTAAACAAAGATAAAGTTATGGGCACAATACCCAACCAATAAACATAGGACAAACATTTACTGTATGTGCACAGTATACATTAGAGAATTTGGTACTGTGGTTTATTGCTGGGAGTAGATTCCTCTGGAGTTGTACTAGATAATGAATCTCCAAATTCTGGACCTCTCGGTCTGTTCTTCAATGTATTCGAGGTCGAATTAAAGGATGTTGGAGACTGGGCTTGCTGTGCAAACTGGTGAGTATCCCCAAAAGTGGTGGGAAACTGGGCTTGCTGCGCAAACTGGTGAGTATCCCCAAAAGTGGTGGGAGACTGGGCTTGCTGCGCAAACTGGTGAGTATCCCTAAAAGAGGTGGGAGACTGGGCTTGCTGCATATACTTGGATCTAGGCCTAAAATATGGTGGAGACTGGGCTTGTTGCATATACTGGGATATAGGCCCAAAAGATGGGGGAGACTGGCCTTGCTGGGCATACCGTGTTTTTGGACCAAATGTGGTGTGAGAATGCGATTGTAGGTCAGAATGAGTGTTTGTAAATTGTGGTGTAAAGGTCATTTTGGAAACAAGCTGACCTAGGAATTCACGGTTCTCGCTGCTGATCTTATCCTGCATAGCTACCATTTGCGTTAGCAAATTCCTCTGCAGTTCACGTTCATTGTCCATTAATTTTTGCAATCTTGCATCCTCTTGACTCTGCCATTCTGAATCCATCTCGCGTAGTTGGTCGCACAGGATATTTGTCATGGCTTTTGTAGCTACCTCTATTTTGGTCTTCTTTTTCCTACAAGGCGGGACTGTGTAAACTAAAAAACAAAACAGATTTTTTTTTTGACCATCTCAAAGGTAACTATGGGATATGGCACAGAAGTGTAAGTTGGACAAATAGATTTATAAAATATATGAATACATCTGTGCTTGCGGTTACCATACGCTAGCACAATATGAACGCAGCAACAGGTACAGTTTAATAATAACACCCTATTACGTCACAATATCATAGTCATTCCTGTTAGTATACTACATAAAAGTATTGTCATATACTATATGTTAAATATGTCTCTGACAATGATAATGCCGGAAACTTACTGTTTGAGCGTAGGGTAGGCTTGTCTCCTTGGGTCTGTGGTAGAGATGAGCGGGTTCGGTTTCTTTGAATCCGAACCCGCACGAACTTCACTTTTTTTTCCACGGGTCCGAGCGACTCGGATCTTCCCGCCTTGCTCGGTTAACCCGAGCGCGCCCGAACGTCATCATGACGCTGTCGGATTCTCGCGAGGCTCGGATTCTATCGCGAGACTCGGATTCTATATAAGGAGCCGCGCGTCGCCGCCATTTTCACTCGTGCATTGAGATTGATAGGGAGAGGACGTGGCTGGCGTCCTCTCCATTAGAATAGAGATAGATAGATTAGATAGAGAGAGATTGTGCAGAGTCGCAGACAGAGTTAGTTTACCACAGTCAGTGACCAGTGCAGTTGCTAGTTAACTTTTATTTAATATAATATATCCGTTCACTTCTCTCTGCTATATCCGTTCTCTGCCTGAAAAAAAAAACGATACACAGCACAGTCAGTCACACAGTGTGACTCAGTCTGTGTGCACTCAGCTCAGCCCAGTGTGCTGCACAGTCATCAATGTATAAATTAAAAGCTTATAATTAATTGTGGGGGAGACTGGGGAGCACTGCAGGTTGTTAGCAGGAGCCAGGAGTACAATTATATTAATTAACAGTGCACACTTTTGCTGCAGGAGTGGTGACCAGTGCCTGACCACCAGTATAGTATTGTTGTATACTACTAATATCTCTTTAAATATCAACCAGTCTATATTAGCAGCAGACACAGTACAGTGCGGTAGTTCACGGCTGTGGCTACCTCTGTGTCGGCACACGGCAGGCAGTCCGTCCGACCAGAATTGTATTATTTATTATTATATACCTACCACCTAACCGTGGTTTTTTTTTCATTCTTTATACCGTCATAGTGTCATCCTAATTGTTACGAGTATACTACTATCTCTTTATCAACCAGTGTACAGTGCGGTAGTTCACGGCTGTGGCTACCTCTGTGTCGGCACACGGCAGGCAGTCCGTCCGACCAGAATTGTATTATTTATTATTATATACCTACCACCTAACCGTGGTTTTTTTTTCATTCTTTATACCGTCATAGTGTCATCCTAATTGTTACGAGTATACTACTATCTCTTTATCAACCAGTGTACAGTGCGGTAGTTCACGGCTGTGGCTACCTCTGTGTCGGCACACGGCAGGCAGTCCGTCCGACCAGAATTGTATTATTTATTATTATATACCTACCACCTAACCGTGGTTTTTTTTTCATTCTTTATACCGTCATAGTGTCATCCTAATTGTTACGAGTATACTACTATCTCTTTATCAACCAGTGTACAGTGCGGTAGTTCACGGCTGTGGCTACCTCTGTGTCGGCACACGGCAGGCAGTCCGTCCGACCAGAATTGTATTATTTATTATTATATACCTACCACCTAACCGTGGTTTTTTTTTCATTCTTTATACCGTCATAGTGTCATCCTAATTGTTACGAGTATACTACTATCTCTTTATCAACCAGTGTACAGTGCGGTAGTTCACGGCTGTGGCTACCTCTGTGTCGGCACACGGCAGGCAGTCCGTCCGACCAGAATTGTATTATTTATTATTATATACCTACCACCTAACCGTGGTTTTTTTTTCATTCTTTATACCGTCATAGTGTCATCCTAATTGTTACGAGTATACTACTATCTCTTTATCAACCAGTGTACAGTGCGGTAGTTCACGGCTGTGGCTACCTCTGTGTCGGCACACGGCAGGCAGTCCGTCCGACCAGAATTGTATTATTTATTATTATATACCTACCACCTAACCGTGGTTTTTTTTTCATTCTTTATACCGTCATAGTGTCATCCTAATTGTTACGAGTATACTACTATCTCTTTATCAACCAGTGTACAGTGCGGTAGTTCACGGCTGTGGCTACCTCTGTGTCGGCACACGGCAGGCAGTCCGTCCGACCAGAATTGTATTATTTATTATTATATACCTACCACCTAACCGTGGTTTTTTTTTCATTCTTTATACCGTCATAGTGTCATCCTAATTGTTACGAGTATACTACTATCTCTTTATCAACCAGTGTACAGTGCGGTAGTTCACGGCTGTGGCTACCTCTGTGTCGGCACACGGCAGGCAGTCCGTCCGACCAGAATTGTATTATTTATTATTATATACCTACCACCTAACCGTGGTTTTTTTTCATTCTTTATACCGTCATAGTGTCATCCTAATTGTTACGAGTATACTACTATCTCTTTATCAACCAGTGTACAGTGCGGTAGTTCACGGCTGTGGCTACCTCTGTGTCGGCACACGGCAGGCAGTCCGTCCGACCAGAATTGTATTATTTATTATTATATACCTACCACCTAACCGTGGTTTTTTTTTCATTCTTTATACCGTCATAGTGTCATCCTAATTGTTACGAGTATACTACTATCTCTTTATCAACCAGTGTACAGTGCGGTAGTTCACGGCTGTGGCTACCTCTGTGTCGGCAGTCGGCAGGCAGTCCGTCCATCCATAATTGTATTATTATTATAATATATACCACCTAACCGTGGTTTTTTTTTCATTCTTTATACCGTCATAGTGTCATACTAGTTGTTACGAGTATACTACTATCTCTTTATCAACCAGTGTACAGTGCGGTAGTTCACGGCTGTGGCTACCTCTGTGTCGGCAGTCGGCAGGCAGTCCGTCCATCCATAATTGTATTATTATTATAATATATACCACCTAACTGTGGTTTTTTTTTCATTCTTTATACCGTCGTCATAGTGTCATACTAGTTGTTACGAGTATACTACTATCTCTTTATCAACCAGTGTACAGTGCGGTAGTTCACGGCTGTGGCTACCTCTGTGTCGGCAGTCGGCAGGCAGTCCGTCCATCCATAATTGTATTATTATTATAATATATACCACCTAACCGTGGTTTTTTTTTCATTCTTTATACCGTCGTCATAGTGTCATACTAGTTGTTACGAGTATACTACTATCTCTTTATCAACCAGTGTACAGTGCGGTAGTTCACGGCTGTGGCTACCTCTGTGTCGGCAGTCGGCAGGCAGTCCGTCCATCCATAATTGTATTATTATTATAATATATACCACCTAACCGTGGTTTTTTTTTCATTCTTTATACCGTCGTCATAGTGTCATACTAGTTGTTACGAGTATACTACTATCTCTTTATCAACCAGTGTACAGTGCGGTAGTTCACGGCTGTGGCTACCTCTGTGTCGGCACTCGGCAGCCCGTCCATAATTGTATATACCACCTAACCGTGGTTTTTTTTTCTTTCTTTATACATACATACTAGTTACGAGTATACTATCTCTTTATCAACCAGTCTATATATTAGCAGCAGACACAGTACAGTGCGGTAGTTCACGGCTGTGGCTACCTCTGTGTCGGCACTCGGCAGCCCGTCCATAATTGTATACTAGTATCCAATCCATCCATCTCCATTGTTTACCTGAGGTGCCTTTTAGTTGTGCCTATTAAAATATGGAGAACAAAAATGTTGAGGTTCCAAAATTAGGGAAAGATCAAGATCCACTTCCACCTCGTGCTGAAGCTGCTGCCACTAGTCATGGCCGAGACGATGAAATGCCAGCAACGTCGTCTGCCAAGGCCGATGCCCAATGTCATAGTACAGAGCATGTCAAATCCAAAACACCAAATATCAGTAAAAAGCCTCTTTTTTTCTTTGCGTCATGTGCTGTTTGGGGAGGGTTTTTTGGAAGGGACATCCTGCGTGACACTGCAGTGCCACTCCTAGATGGGCCCGGTGTTTGTGTCGGCCACTAGGGTCGCTAATCTTACTCACACAGCTACCTCATTGCGCCTCTTTTTTTCTTTGCGTCATGTGCTGTTTGGGGAGGGTTTTTTGGAAGGGCCATCCTGCGTGACACTGCAGTGCCACTCCTAGATGGGCCCGGTGTTTGTGTCGGCCACTAGGGTCGCTAATCTTACTCACACAGCTACCTCATTGCGCCTCTTTTTTTCTTTGCGTCATGTGCTGTTTGGGGAGGGTTTTTTGGAAGGGACATCCTGCGTGACACTGCAGTGCCACTCCTAGATGGGCCCGGTGTTTGTGTCGGCCACTAGGGTCGCTAATCTTACTCACACAGCTACCTCATTGCGCCTCTTTTTTTCTTTGCGTCATGTGCTGTTTGGGGAGGGTTTTTTGGAAGGGCCATCCTGCGTGACACTGCAGTGCCACTCCTAGATGGGCCCGGTGTTTGTGTCGGCCACTAGGGTCGCTAATCTTACTCACACAGCTACCTCATTGCGCCTCTTTTTTTCTTTGCGTCATGTGCTGTTTGGGGAGGGTTTTTTGGAAGGGACATCCTGCGTGACACTGCAGTGCCACTCCTAGATGGGCCCGGTGTTTGTGTCGGCCACTAGGGTCGCTTATCTTACTCACACAGCGACCTCGGTGCAAATTTTAGGACTAAAAATAATATTGTGAGGTGTGAGGTATTCAGAATAGACTGAAAATGAGTGTAAATTATGGTTTTTGAGGTTAATAATACTTTGGGATCAAAATGACCCCCAAATTCTATGATTTAAGCTGTTTTTTAGTGTTTTTGGAAAAAAACACCCGAATCCAAAACACACCCGAATCCGACAAAAAAAATTCGGTGAGGTTTTGCCAAAACGCGTTCGAACCCAAAACACGGCCGCGGAACCGAACCCAAAACCAAAACACAAAACCCGAAAAATTTCAGGCGCTCATCTCTAGTCTGTGGTAGGGAATCGTCCCCCGTGCTCTGTGACAATGCTGTCACATCTGTGGCCTTGTTTGGATCGATGATGATGGTGACATCCGAATCAACATCTGGATCATCATCAAATAGGCTCTGCGATGATGCCGGGCTCTGCTGGCTGCACTCTGGAGATGATGTAGCCGCAGCTGATGGTATAGCAGACAGCATGCCAACATCACTAGATGAGGATAGGGCAACGGGATTGGTAAGTGCTGTATGGCCAAACACGTTGATGCACAGTTCATATAAGGGCCACTCCATCCTTCCCATACCACTGCGATTTCCATTGTGGTCATGGACCTTGGTATATTGTTTCTTAAGGGACTTTAGTTTGTTAAGAACTTGCTGTTGTGTCTTCACAATACCTCTGCTGGACAAGATCTTTGCAATGTTGCCATAGATCATGGCATCCTTAACAGTCCCTGTTATTTGTGATTTAATTTCCTCCTCACCCCGCACATGTAGTAGCTCCTGGACCTCCTCCTCCTTCCAGTGAGCCATTATGAACAAAATGGCAGTCTCTTCACTGGCACCCTCTGGCACACTTCTTTGCACACTTCTGCAGACTTCTCTGCACAGCTCTGTGTTACTCTGGCACCCTCTGGCACTGGCACACATACATGCACAGCTCTGTGTACCTTCTGCACTCTGGCACTGCCACACTTCACAGCAAAGCTCTCTGCTTCCTCCCATTCTGCTGTGGCATCTGTTCCCCTCCGTCTGCCGCTGATGAGGTCATCAGCATGCATCAGGCGGCCCTTTCTGACCAATGAAAACCTTTTTCATGCAGCCAGAGAGCAAATTCCTGGGTCACGCCTTTCAGACTTAACCCGGGAAGCCAACCGGAAAGAAAAACCCAGGAAAAACCCAGGTCAATTGCAGGGTTGGCGACCCGGATCACATTCCCGGGTCGGTGCCTTTCAGACATACCAAATTCAAATATACAAATCCAACTCCAAATCCTGCAAAAATGGCCCGGCGCACATCTCTAGTATTGGGTATGTATCCCATACATGACAATCTGTTATGTTCTTTCATATGTATGCAGAGGTTAAAGTGAGCCGGAACGGGGCGGAACTGCATTACGCTAATTCCATTTGGAGACAGAACGCAGTTCCGCCTCCTCCGGCTCACCTAATCTAGGTAAATGCCGGGCGCCCGCTGAGACTGTGTTACCGGCGGGCACCGGCTCTTTCCCCCTAAGCTGCATTTACTCCTGAGCTCTGGCTTCCGGCTCAGGCAGTGTGCGGCTGGGCGGCGCTATGGGAGAGACGTCATGACGTCTCTCCCATAGTTACGAGGAGCGGGCGGCCAGGCAGATGCTGCGGTCCGGAAGCACGAGCCGGGCTGTTGAGTATTTTTTTTCTTTTTTTTGGTGTGTAAGCAGCGATACTGGAGGGGGGAACTGGGTGCATATCTACTGGGGTGCAAACAAACTGGGGGCATAACCAACTGGGGGCATAACTACGGGGGCCAAACCTACTGTGGGCATATCTATTGGGGGCAAACCAACTGGGGGCATAACTACTGGGGGCAAACCTACTGTGGGCATATCTATTGGGGGCAAACCAACTGGGGGCATAACTACTGGGGGAAAACCAACTGAGAGCATATCTGATGGGGGCAAACAAACTGGGGGCACTACAGGGGGCATATCTACAGTGGTCACATCTACAAGGGGCATGTCTACTGGGGAAATAACTACAGGGGGCATGTTTATGGGGGGCATTACTACTGGGGTAATACTAATGAGAGCATTGCATAGGGGGCACATAATAAGAGACATCACTCCTGGGGACATAAGGGGCACTGAATAAGGGGCACCAATACTATGGGTTCTATATAAGGGACACTACAACTGTGGGGACTACCACTACAGTGAGTATTGCATAAGGGGCACTACTGCTGTAGGCATTATGTGTATTTGGGGTGTACTACTGTGGGTTTTGTGTATAAGGGGCACTAATGTGTGTCATAACATGAATAAGGGTGGTGTAATGTGAATAAGAATGTGCTACTGTTCGGCGTAATTTGAATTGAGGATACTCTTGTGTGACCACGCCCCTTTCTTTTCCAGACCACGCCCCTTCCAGTCCCTTTGTTTCACAAGCATTGGGGGTGCAAGGGGGATGAGTTCCACCACCTCTCCAGGACCACTTTAAGCACTGTATGTATCCCCTTAAGGGAAATGTGTAAAGTATAGCACATAATGGAGATGATTGTGATACAGGCAGATATTTTTGCACAGATGCAAATAGCAAGTGTTAGCATTAGAGATGAGCGGGTCCAGTTCTCCGTGAACTGGACCCATCTGAACTTCCTGATCCAAATCAGGATCCGTGTACGGCTCGGAGTTTTCCTCCATACTCGGACCCCAAAACCAGGCAAAACATCATCATCCCGCTGTTGGATTCTCACAGGGTTTTCGATTTTATAAAGCTCCGGTGATCGCGACATTTTCACTCTGTCTGTGGAGAGTGCACTGAACGGATGTGTCCATCTTAGTGCCGGGTTGTGGGGCTGGTGGCTGCTGTGGGGGCTGGTGTATCAGTCCAGGGGTGCATTGTCTGCCTGGTGTATCTGTCCACCTAGGGGTGATCTGTCTATACATCCAGGGGCTCTACCACAGTGATAATTAAAAATCCAGTATACTGTGCATACATCCAGGGGCTGTTGTGTCCAGTATCAGTTCAGGGGTGCTCTGTCATCCTTTGTATCTGACAAGAGGTGCTCTGTCTATCTAGGGGTGGTCTGTCTATACATCCAGAGGCTCTGCCTCAGTGTTAATTAAAATAAAACAAGCTAAAAAGCCTAAAATATAATTATAAAAAAAATTGTTGTTTGTTTTTGTTGTGCGCCAGTGTACCATACAATTTTTATTTTATTTTCATAAGTCCTGTGACACTACCGGTCAGACCGCAGTATATTATTATTTTGTACTCTAACAGGTATTGTGCAACACAGTGGGTAAAGGTGGTACCACAGTAATATTTATACTCATACAGTAAATGTCTTGTGTGACACTGTTCGTGAAATTAAACCGCAGTGTTTGGTTACAATTTCTGACTCATACACGTATTGTGTGACACTGTTCGTGAAATTAAAACACAGTGTTTGATTACTATTTCTGACTCCTACACATATTGTGTGACACTGTTGGTGAAATTAAACCGCAGTATTCAATTACTATTTCTGACTCATACATGTATTGTAACACTGTAGTTTTTTTTTTTTTAAATTACAAATTGTGGTGTGTGCTGTACCCCACTTTGTTCGTGTTTGTGGACAGATATGGAAGACGAACAAGTAATAGGAGATCAGGAAGCACAAACTAGTGCTGCAGGTGCTTCCACCAGTCATGACAATACAAGTCCATCAACGTCATCTACTAAGGCCAATTCCCCTTGGCATAGACGGCTTAAAGTAGGGCATGTAAAATCAAAGAAGCAATATTGTTTTACAGTGGCAAAGAACCTCTGACCCTGCACCTATTTCCCAGCACCATCACTCCTCACCCATAGCAGTCCTCATTTTCGTGTTCCAATCCCCTGTATTTTAAATAGGAACAGTACACGCAATCGGCGCACAGCCCAAAAAGGGGTGTGTTCGTGCTGGGAAGGGGCATGGTCTTAAAAGTAGTACCACCAATTCAAATTATGCCACACAGTAGTGCAACTTTATTCACATTTTATCATGCGATAGCATCCTTAATTCACATTACATCACACAGTAGTACCACTTTTCCTTATAAACGTTACTCCTCACAGTAGTGCCCCTTATTCACATTACACCACACCAACTTGCTCTTTATTCACATTAGACCACACAGTAGTGCCATCTCTATACGTTATGTCACACAGTAGAGCATTTTATTCACATAATGCCACACATTAGTAATGCATTTATACACATAATACCACACAGTAATGTCCCTTACACAGTATGCCAACCTTTATTAATACCCTTATACACATAATGTCCTTTACACATATGCCGCACATTATTAACTAGGTGATTCATCGTGCCCTACGGGCGCTCTTCACACCGTCGTAAGGGGCTATGCCCCCTTAACCCTTGCACATTCTTGTGGCGTGCAATATTTTTATTATATGGAGTATTACCTCCAATCATAATTGTGTGAGTGATTAAATATTGCACATACAAAGGGCATGCGATGGTTAAGGGGTGAGAAGCCCCTTGCAACGGCGTGAACAGCGCACGCAGGGCCTGATGAATCACCTAGTAGGTGCTTTGGTTGGGGAAGTGGAGGGTGCGGGGAAGACGCGGATGGGATCTGGGGGTGCCGCGGGAGGGGGAGGGGCGGTTGCGGTGGTGCCGCAGGTGGGGGTCCGGAGCCACCGCGGGTGGAGGAGGAGCAGTTGCGGGGGTGCCCCAGGTGGGGGAGGGGTGAATGCGGTGGTGCGGCTGGTGCGAGGTTGCTGCGGGTGGGGGAGGGGGTCCGGAGTTACCGCAGGTGCTGGAGGAGGTGTGTGGGGGTGCTGCAGATAGGGCCCGGAGGTACTGCGAGTGGGGGAGGGGGTCCGGAGCTATCGCTGGTGCTGGAGGGGGTGTGTGGGGGTGGCGCGGATGAGGCCCGGAGGTACTGTGAGTGGGGGAGGGGCGGATAATGCTTATCCTGCTTCTCCTCCTGGAAGCAGCTAGGCTGCTGTCCTCCCTTTGGTAGTGGCTCTCCCGGAGACTCGCACAGCAGCCAGTCACTATTGTTAGCGTCGGTATCCCAACGCGCCACATTACAGGGAAGACGATGCACTCAAAAAACTACAGCTCCCAGCAGACCTAAGGGCCGGAATGCTTTGGCGCTAAGGGCTGCAGGGAGCTGTAGTTTAGGGGGCATTACGTGTGTACGCATCACTGGTACAGGGGGCATTACGTGTCTAAGCGGCACTGGTACAGGGGCCGTTACGTGTGTAAGCGGCACTGGTACAGGTGGGCGTTACATGTGTAAGCGGCACTGGCACAGGGTGACGTTACATGTGTAAGCGGCACTGGTACAGGGGCGTGTTACTTGTGTAAGCATCACTGGTACAGGGGGTGTTACGTGTGTAAGCGTCACTGGTACAGGGGGCGTTACTTGTGTAAGCGTCACTGCTACAGGGGGTGTTACTTGTGTAAGCGTCACTGTTAATGGGGGGCATTACAAGTGTAAGCGGCACTGGTACAGGGGCCGTTACGTGTCTAAGCGGCACAGATACAGGGGCATTACGTGTCTAAGCGTCATTGGTACAGAGGGCGTTACGTGTCTAAGCGGCACTGGTACAGAGGGCATTACGTGTCTAAGCGGCACAGATACAGGAGCATTACGTGTGTAAGTGTCACTGCTACAGGGGGCGTTACGTGTGTAAGCGTCACTGCTACAGGGGGCGTTACGTGTCTAAGCGTCACTGCTACAGGGGGCGTTACGTGTGTAAGCATCACTGCTACAGGGGGCGTTATGTGTGTAAGCGTCACTGCTACAGGGGGCATTATGTGTGTAAGCATCACTGCTACAGGGGGCGTTACGTGTGTAAACGTCACTGGTACAGGGGGCGTTACGTGTGTAAGCGTCACTGGTACAGGGGGGGGGCGTTACATGTTTAAGCGTCACTGGTACAGGGGGCATTACGTGTGTAAGCATCACTGGTAAAGGGGGCATTACTTGTGTAAGCGCCACTGGTACAGGGGGCGTTACTTGTGTAAGCGTCACTGGTACAGGGGGCATTACATGTGTAAGCGTCACTGGTACAGGGGGCATTACATGTGTAAGCGTCTCTGGTACAGGGGACGTTACATGTGTAAGTGTCTCTACTACAGGGTGTATTATGGCCCTCATTCCGAGTTGTTCGCTCGCTAGCTGATTTTAACAGCATTGCACACGCTAGGCCGCCGCCCTCTGGGAGCTTAGCAGAATAGCGAACGAAAGATTAGCATAACTGCTAATAAATAATTCCTTGCAGTTTCTGAGTAACTCCAGACCTACTCACAGATTGCGATCAGCTCAGTCCGTTTAGTTCCTGGTTTGACGTCACAAACACGCCCTGCGTTCGGCCAACCACTCCCCCGTTTCTCCAGACACTCCCGCGTTTTTCCCTGACACGCCTGCGTTTTTTAGCACACTCCCGGAAAACGCTCAGTTATCACCCAGAAACGCCCATTTCCTGGCAATCATTTACCGATCAGCAAAGCGACTGAAAAGCGCCACAGAATCCACAGCAAATCTGCTCAGTTTTTAGTTAAATAACTAAGCGCATGCTCCCTGCGTGCCTTGCGCATGTGCAATTAGCAACAAATCGCAGCATAGCGAAAATCGGTAACGAGCAAACAACTCGGAATGACCGCCTATGTGCGCTGTGCCTTTGTAAAGTATGCGAGGTTGACAGCCCAGGTGCTGTGTTGCGGAGTCAGGGCCTCTGGGGATCTGGGCGTGGCTGTGGCGGGGAGGCAGTTCTGTGACATCACGTGCAGAGAGGCTCCGGGGCTCAGAGAGTATGCGGCGCAGGGTGGCCGCAGCAGCTTTTGTTCCACCTGCGCTGCGGCTAGGGAGTGGGAATTGTTGATGGCAGAGGGGGCAGGCGGACTGGCAGCAGGACATACGACGCTGCAGCAAAAGGATTTTCCCCCCTATCTACAGCGCAGAGACTTGCTGCAGATGCACCTTTTTGGCAGGTACAGTCCCTTTTTTTATGGTCTGTACCGATTATTGGCCCTCATTCCGAGTTATTCGCTCGCTAGCTGCTTTTAGCAGCATTGCACACGCTAAGCCGCCACCCTCTGGGAGTGTATCTTAGCATAGCAGAATTGCGAATGAAAGATTCACAAAATTGCGAATAGAAATTTCTTAGCAGTTTCTGAGTAGCTCGACACTTACTCTGCCACTGCGATCAGTTCAGTCAGTTTCATTCCTGGTTTGAGGTCACAAACACACCCAGCGTTCGCCCAGGCACTCCCCCGTTTCTCCAGCCACTCCCGCGTTTTCCCCAGAAACCGCAGCGTTTTTTTCACACACACCCATAAAACAGCCAGTTTCCGCCCAGAAACACCCACTTCCTGTCAATCACACTCCGATCACCAGAACGAAGAAAAATCCTCGTAATGCCGTGAGTAAAATACCTAACTTTTGAGTAAAATAACTAAGCGCATGCGCTCTGCGAACCTTGCGCATGCGCAGTAAGCGACTAATCGCAATATAGCGAATAATCGGCAACGAGCGAACAACTCGGAATGAGGGCCATTGACTCTCCAAGCTTCCATTGAAAGTATGGGAAAAGGGGCGTGGCCACGCGGCTGTACCCGTGACCACGCCCCTTTTTTGAATTTGTATCAATTTTTACATGTAAATTGTTGGAGGGTATGTTGCTGCAGATGCAGTGGGACTATTTTGGGGTGTGGGGCTGGAGCTGCAGCTCCATCAGTCCCATTGCTGCTAATCCTGCTTTGCGAAAACACAGCAGGCAAAGGGCAGAGCCTCCCATTGGATGTAACCTGTGTAGGAGGTTGTTTCTCGCCCAATCAGCTGTGGACTGGGTGTGATAGACATGCCACTAACCCAATGAGAGATGCGTTATACACACAGGCACAAAGTCACAGAGCTGGGCTATTATATAGGAGATGCTCTTATACACATAATGTCCTTTTCACATATCTCACACATTATTAGTGCACTTATACACATAATGACACACATAGTGCCTCTTACACATATGTCGCACATTAATGCTCTTATACACAAAATTATACACACATAGTGCCCCTTACACATTTGCAGCACATTATTAATGCATTTATACACATGACACACATAAGCCCCTTACACATATACCAAACACTACTGCACAACCAACACACCCGCACACAGCACTCACATGGCCGCAAACACTTTGACCTCTGCCTCTGCTTGGATACAGAAGTGTCTATACATCTTGCCTCAATACGCCATGCAGCAGGAGATACCTGGCATGAGTCAGCTGGCAGCTCTAGGCCAGCTCTGCTAACATCAAGCGACTTTTTTTTTATGAATATGCATCTTGGCCCTCATTCCGAGTTGATCGGTCGCAAGGCGAATTTAGCAGAGCTACACACGCTAAGCCGCCGCCTACTGGGAGTGTATCTTAGCATCTTAAAATTGCGACCGATGTATTCGCAATATTGCGAGCACAAACTACTTAGCAGTTTTAGAGTAGCTCCAGACTTACTCTGCCTGTGCGATCAGTTCAGTGCTTGTCGTTCCTGGTTTGACGTCACAAACACACCCAGCGTTCGCCCAACCACTCCCCCGTTTCTCCGGCCACTCCTGCGTTTTTTCCGGAAACGGTAGCGTTTTCAGCCACACGCCCATAAAACGCCGTGTTTCCGCCCAGTAACACCCATTTCCTGTCAATCACATTACGTTCGCCGGAGCGATGAGAAAGCCGTGAGTAAAAATACTTTCTTCATAGCAAAGATACTTGGCGCAGTCGCAGTGCGAATATTGCGCATGCGCACTAAGCGGAATTTCACTGCGATGCGATGAAAAATACCGAGCGAACGACTCGGAATGAGGGCCCTTATTTGCATTACTATGTGGCTAGGATGCACAAGCAGCTACCGCTGATTAAAATGATATGCTGCATGCCTATATTCTGTTTACGACTGTTACTGTATCTACATACAAAATGTTGCGTTACAGTGATTTCCAGGAATACACTGTAACGTAGCATGTCGTATGCAGATACAGCCACAGTCACACAAAGAATATAGGCATGCCACATATCATTTTAATTAGCAGAAGCTGCGTATTATTATTATTATTATTATTATTATTGTTATTATTACATTTTATTTATAAGGCGCCGCAAGTGTTTCGCAGCGCCGTACAAAGGACAGTACAGGGAGACAAAACTTAGCATTACAGTAAATAAATACCAGAAATAGAGTACAGGTAACAAAGAGCACCACAATTCTTAAGACATGATACAGCTAAGATGTAAGTAGTGAGGGAATGATCATCGTACTTCTAAGGGCTGGTGGCCATCGATGGAGATGAGCCTTTACCAGCAGGAGAAAAAGCGGGTATAGATGGTCGCTGAGTAGGGGAGAGCTGCTAGGGAAATTTGTCGACAAGAGGAAAGAGGACCCTGCTCTGAAGAGCTAACAATCTAGTGGTAAGGGTCGACAGACAGATGACATGAGGTGCAAGCAAGCGGGAGGTAGCCTGATGGCAGTATGTAAGCAAAGCTGAGATGTTCAAGGCATGAGGCAGGGAGATGGAGGAGCGGCCTCAGGACTCGGTTATGCATCGCGGGGTATGCTTTGATGAATGGGTGGGTTTTTAGTGCCTGTTTGAGGCTTTGCAAGGTCAGGGAGAGTCTAATGGAGCAGGGGAGTGCATTCCACTGAAGGGGGGCAGCACGGGCAAAGTGTTGGACTCGAGCATAGGAAGCAGTGACCAGGGTGGTAGAGAGGCGACGGTCATTGGTCGACCGTACGGGGCGGGAGGGAGTATGAAGGGAGGGGAGGTTGGAGATGTAGGGAGCAGTGGAATTAGAGATGTCCTTGTATGTGAGCGTGAGGAGTTTGAAGAGTATTCTGTAGGGGAATGGAAGCCAGTGAAGATATTGTCAAAGGGGAGTGGCAGATGTGGACCGGTGGGAGAGGAAGATAAGCCTAGCTGCAGAGTTCAGGACAGATTGGAGGGTAGCAAGATGAGAGCAAGCGAGGTCAGTGAGGAGAACATTGCAGTAGTCGAGTCGTGAGATGACCAGTGAGTGGATGATAAGTTTAGTGGCACTCTGGGAGAGAAATGGCCTGATGCGAGCAATGTTGCGTAGCTGGAACTGACAGGATTGTGCCAGAGCTTGGATGTGGGCTGCAAAGGAGAGGGAGGAGTCAAGAGTGACGCCCAAGCAGCCCCTAGGCCTACCAAATGCCCCAGGCAGGTGCCTAGTTTGCCCATGCCTAGGGCCGGCTCTGTGCACATGTGGGGAGCAGTTCACGTAAAGATGGTGATGAAGGCATAATACAAATTGAGGATTCATATGTGGAAGTGGAACAGGATGAGGGGGATATGTGTATACTACAATTATCTGACACTGAGGATGTTGATGATGTTGTGTGTATAAGTCAGCCACCAGAAGTTGAAGTTCTTGCCTGTGATAACAAGAAAGCCATTGTGATGCCTGGGAATAAGAAGAAAAAAGCCACCTCTTGGGTGTGGAATTATTTTTTTACTAACAATGATGATGAAGGCATCTGCTCCATTTGTGAGGCCAAAGTTAGTAGAGATAGGGATGTTATCCATCTAGGTACCGCCTCCATGTTACATCATTCACGGCAAATTTATTACATTTATTTTACAAGATTTTACAAGATTATAATGTAATTGTCAACCTCCTCATTAGTGATCAGCAGTAGTCCTTCCAAATTATTGTCCTTTTTAATATCCAACATAAGGGTGGGAGGAAGGGCTCAAGAACAATTCCATCTTGCACTACTGTTTATTTCTGCACTCTGTGTGGCAAAACTGGCAATGTTTCATAGATGTGTTATAAACTGCCGTATGTTTGTGCTGCTGCTCTGTCGGTTAGTAACCAGCCAGCTTGCTGCAGCCTTTGTCCTAAAACATTTGAGAACAATATTGTGAGCTGTAAAGTGGTCACAGTTAACTGAAAATGAATGGAAATCAATGTTGTTGAGGTAAATAATACTGTAGGAACAAAAAAAAGGCAAAAATTCTGTGATTTAAGCTGTTTTTATGATTTTTTTTCTAAAAAAAATGCAGATCCAAAACTAAAACACACGAAAGTGATTTTGGCAAACACAAATACAGATCCAAAACATAAGGGATATACAGATCCAACACAAAAGACAAAACAGGGGGGTCAGCGCACATCTCTAGTCCAAAGGGTAGCAAATGTTGCTGTCAAAAATGAGCTTTGATTCTCTATACCAGACAATATTGCTTGCAATTCATGACCTAATGTGCACTTGTTTGTATGGCACTGCACTGTATTACACTGTTGATGTATTTGGGTGGGATACAATGAAGGGAAAATCCAGTAAAAACCCAGTTTTCGGTGTTTATACCACATTTCCATATGTACTAAGCTCGGGCTTCAGTGCGTAGGGTAATGCCAGCTTTGCTGGCATTACCTTATAGAAGCCTATGGGCTTCTTTCTGCATTCCGAATGTATCCTTCCCAGCATCCCCCGCAGCTGCTGCAACCCAGTTGCGCATGCGTAGTGGGACTCCCTGGGCCGAACCCCGTAAGTAGAGTGTCCAGCATTGATTGCAAAGGAAAGCTTTTATCGGTAGAGCTTTTGTTTGCAATCCTAATCGCATATGATTGAACATACAGTATGCAATTAGTATCAATGCAGAAGGTGGCAGGATGTACTGCCGTTGTTTATTAAATCCCGCCCTAAGTATGTGAATTTTTAATTTCTGTTTAAAAGGTCTTCACATTAAAATTCTAAGAAATCCTCCAAACATACTTATTTGCATATTTAGTGTAGTACAGTATTTTATTTTTTTTATTGGGTAAATATAATAATATAATAACCTTATAAACGTTACTCCTCACAGTAGTGCCCCTTATTCACATTACACCACACCAACTTGCTCTTTATTCACATTAGACCACACAGTAGTGCCATCTCTATACGTTATGTCACACAGTAGAGCATTTTATACACATAATGCCACACATTAGTAATGCATTTATACACATAATACCACACAGTAATGTCCTTTACACAGTATGCCAACCTTTATTAATACCCTTATACACATAATGTCCTTTACACATATGCCGCACATTATTAACTAGGTGAATCATCGTGCCCTACGGGCGCTCTTCACACCATCGTAAGGGGCTATGCCTCCTTAACCCTTGCACACCCTTCTGGCGTGCAATATTTTTATTATATGGAGTATTACCTCCAATCATAATTGTGTGAGTGGTTAAATATTGCACATACAAAGGGCATGCGATGGTTAAGGGGTGAGAAGCCCCTTGCAACGGCGTGAACAGCGCACGCAGGGACTGATGAATCACCTAGTAGGTGCTTTGGCTGGGGGAGTGGCGGGTGCGGGGAAGATGCGGATGGGATCCGGGGGTGCCGCGGGAGGGGGAGGGGCGGTTGCGGTGGTGCCGCAGGTGGGGGTCCGGAGCCACCGCGGGTGGGGGATGTCAAAGTCAAAAAAATATTACATAAAGAGAACATACAAACCACACACATTTAAGTCGCTATACTTGCAAATATGCGCAGCGAGCACAGCAATATATGGTAACACACGCATTTACACGGACATGCCACAGAAATGGATTCGACACTTATTTCACACAGTACATAATTATAATAATATCAAGCGCCAGACATCATGGTGATTTAAAATCACCTAATGAATTAATGTCATGAATGTGTATTATTTGAGCGGAACCAGATACACCTGTCATGTTTACTTTTAAAACAAGCAGATTGGTGTGTAGATTAATTTGATACTTGTTATTAAGTTGTAGGACATTGCAGCGGATAATTATGATTGAATGTATAAAAGCTAAAATCACTTTGTTAGAACAATGAATGATACAGTGGACAGAGAACTCAGGTCAGCCCCTTTGGCAGTCTTCAGGACTGAACCTGATCAGCATATACAAAGAGAATAGTGACTCAATCATGAAGGAGAGAGAGACCCCTCCCCCAGGAACTAGTCACACAGGAAGGTAGTTCCTGTCTCTGGTGGGCTCAGACTTACTTGCTTTTTGGACTCAGACAGAGATGGAGGTCTTGCATGATTTTACAAAGGAAAGAGAGGAAGAGAGAGTCATATGGAGGGACAAACTTATATGAGAAAGATCTGGTAATTGTATCGCTGGCATTTAACTGTAACTATATGTAACTGTGTTTTAACTATGTTCTAACTGTTTACTGTGTGAGTTGTATTCATGAAACTATAGGTATACTGTACTTTGTAATATATATTGAATCCATATCCTTTTAACAACAAATATATACATCAATGAGCTTTGGAACTCAGATAATGTGTGGGTGTATTGTTTTCTCTTATGGGATGCAGTGTTGTGCGATGTACAGTGCACATTTATGGGATTTGGTAATAAGATGTGCAGGCATTTACAATATATATTAGAGCGGGCATTTTAAATATTTGTGAGAAATCAATTTGGCATTCATAGGGAGGAGCAGTTGCGGGGGTGCCCCGGGTGGGGGAGGGATGAATGCAGTGGTGCGGCGGGTGCGGGGTTGCTGCGGGTGGGGAGGGGGTCCAGAGCTACCGCGGGTGCTGGAGGAGGTGTGTGGGGGTGCTGCAGATGGGGCCCGGAGGTACTGCGAGTGGGGGAGGGGGTCTGGAGCTATCGCTGGTGCTGGAGGGGGTGTGTGGGGGTGGCGCGGATGGAGCCCGGAGGTACTGTGAGTGGGGGAGGGGTGGATAATGCTTATCCTGCTTCTCCTCCTTGAAGCAGCTATGCTGCTGTCCTACCTTTGGCAGTGGCTCTTCCGAAGACTCGCACAGCAGCCAGTCACTATTGTTAGCGTCGGTGACCCAACGCGCCACATTACAGGGAAGACGATGCACTCAATAAACTACAGCTCCCAGCAGACCTAAGGGCTTCGGCACTAAGGGCTGCTGGGAGCTGTAGTTTAGGGGGTGTTACGTGTGTACGCATCACTGGTACAGGGGTCATTACGTGTCTAAGTGGCACTGGTACAGGGGGCGTTACGTATGTAAGCGGCACTGGTACAGGGGTCGTTACATGTGTAAGCGGCACTGGTACAGGGGGGGCGTTACATGTGTAGTCGGCACTGGTACAGGAGGGCATTACGTATGTAAGCGGCACTGGTACAGGGGGGCGTTACATGTGTAAGTGGCACTGGTACAGGGGGCGTTACATGTGTAAGCGGCACTGGTACAGGGGGGGCGTTACATGTGTAAGCGGCACTGGTACAGGGGGGAGTTACGTGTGTAAGCATCACTGGTACAGGGGGTGTTACGTGTGTAAGCGTCACTGGTACAGGGGGCGTTACTTGCGTAAGCGTCACTGTTAATGGGGGGAGTTACATGTGTAAGCGGCACTGGTACAGGGGCCGTTACGTGTCTAAGCGTCACAGATACAGGGGCATTACATGTGATAATATCGATATTATCTTAAAACATAAAGCTATACCTCTAAATCACACCTTTACCATGGAGCCACTTCGGCCGTTAGACTTAATATACACGCTACGCACTTTGTACGCTATTTGCGTACAGAGTCCCGTACGTAGTACGTACTTAGCGTACACACACCACGCTGGGTGTACAAAGTACGCACAGCACGTGCACACACTTGATAAACTTTAAACCTTATTCGTAATGCAATGCAAAGTTATTCTTACACTCTAAACCTTGTGACGCAAAGCACTGTAATGATGTTACACCTTAAACCTTACGCAGCGCTGAAGGTATAAAGTACCCGCTGTGTGTACACACCTTATCAATACACTCTTAAACCTTATACAGTTAAATACACTTTAAACCCTAGCAGGGAAATGAGGACACAACACCGATTTGTAGTTAACTGCTGGGTTCTAACACCACAGTGGATTATTTGAAAGGGGATAACAAATACAAGTTATACACTACAAGGCTAACAAGATAAATCTACAACAGAATAATGGCTACAGTCAATGTACATACGTGAGAATGTTCGCTTGCGCAACCTGGACCAGTCCTCTGCTCATCAGGTAGATAGCGTTCAGAGTCTTCTGACCGGCCAGCTAACAACAGGCTTTTTATACACAACTTCCATATACAATACAATGGTTACTGTAATCCCTTTGTACATTGGACACAGAGATGCATCTTTTCATTACAGGACAGGCCATAGGTTGATTTGAAAAGGTGGGCGATGTCTTTCTCAACTGCTCTTGTGGGTGGTCTCCTCTGGATTCCCGCCGCATACATAATATACAGTAAATACAGTTTATATCTATATTCTACTTCTGCACATAACTATACGCAGGAACATGCGATCTTGCTCTAACCAACACCGGAATGTTACCCTTAAAATACCCTACAGCTGGATACTAGACATCACCCTATAACCTTTGTCTGTCCCTTCCTATCATGCAAAGGTGAATCCCTTAGTCCTGGAACCATTTAAACTGTTGATACTTGCTGATGTGGTGCAGGGGAGCTATGTGTACAAAGTGCACTATTTGGGTTACATATGTAATGTTCTGATAACCCTCTATTCCCATACCACGTGCAGGATCGCGGGAGCAATCATACGCAAATTGCGGATATGTGCACGCACGGCGGAACAAGTGCACGCACAGCAGGCATGTGTGTGTGGTTAGTACATGATGTATGCATTACAATATTTTTCGACTTTGACAGTCCACCCTTTGGCAGTCAACAATAACTGCCACTATCTAAACACTAAACAGAAAAATATACAATACAGTATCTACAGATGATTGGGTGGTAGGAGGAGAGGTGTAGGTGGGAAATGTATAACCTAGTGGGATAGTAAAAGCATGTATGTATGAATTCATGTCTGAGGGGCATGTATCATCGTGCCGTATATGTTCTAGATAAGCTTCGAGGTATTGCGAAGTATACATTAAATTCTTCTCATCCCGTATTAAGGGTCTGTAAGTGGGCCAACAAACACTACAAAGCTCTTTTCGGCTTCTTGTTCCAACAAATGGGGTGTACATTTAGTTGATGATACATGGAGGGGGAACATATGTGAGTGCTAATATATGTGGATATCACCTGTCGACTATGTGTGTCACTAACTGAAGGTTGTAGAGATTAAGATAAGACACATATCAAAAATACATAATATAACACTTGCGTAATCATTCTTGGGTGTTGATCGAAGTCTTTTCCGGATGGGTGTATTTTTGCTGAGGGGGAAACACAGGAAAAACGGGTGAAAGAAACGGGCCGTGGAATTAATTTGCAATCCTTATCATAACATTGTTTCTATGGATGTGTCGTAAATTAAATCTGCTGCTGTACCAATGCCCCCGCTCCTTAGACTCATCACTTTTGTGCCGTGCTTGCGCCGCGTTAAAATTCGAACACACCTAAATATCAAACCAATAATTATGACGACTCCCAGGATACAAAGGAGAAACTTTCCTACACTCATAATAACATTTTGAGCCCATTCTCCTAAACCTGAGAACCAATTGCGTGGGTTCAACCATGAGACCCAGCCGGTCAGTTCATTACTCACAGCAGTCAGGGTAAGGTTGTGTCTCCTTCGGAACTCCCACTTCAACTGCAAGATATCATCCATCTTTTGATCGATGATCTTGGTTGGGTCATCAGTGCTGTTTGTAATATACGTGCAGCACTTCACACCATATTGAGTTGCCAAAGTGACACAGTACCCACCCGTCACGGCTGTGATATAATTGAGGACCATCCTGTGCTGGATCAGTTCCGTTTTGTAAGCTTGCAACTCCCTACCCGTATACCTGAAGGTGTCGTCATACATCTCAGTGATATTATCTATCAGGTTCACTAGCGCATGGATATACCTATAATTTATCATTCCTCTGGCAGTACGGGTGATGTCTAATGCGAGAAGGAATTGAATCCCGGTGGATTCGTGGATAAAATCAGAGGCTACGTGCTCTGTCCTATCTATGAGGTGTCTCTTAATGATGTGTTCATGATGAGTATGAGTATAAGGAGCTTGAGCACTGCGGTGAACATCTTTCATCTTATCATGGGTTATGGTCATGACCTCTGGCAACACTCTTCCAATGTAACACAATCCCTCTGAGTTTGGGGCAAGCCACTTATACGCCTTCCTCCCACATATGAAATAGGCATCATCAGGGAGAACATATGGGACAGAATATGACATTACCATATTGCAAACTTTCTAAGTGAAAAATCCTATCCCTAACTCTCTCATCTGTTCAGTACAAGTATCAGGCGGTATGATATGTGCACAGTACCCTGGTGATACTTCTCCAACCCGCATGGTCTTACTTCCTTGAGTATACCTATACCGAAAATACCTTCCACTGTTGGCTATATGGCGTATAAGTTCAGAGTCTACGGGTATCCTATCAGCTCTGTGCGAAAATGCCATGGTTTGGTTATTCCATGTCACCTCCCAATTTCCTGGTTTTCGGGAATTAGAAATGTTGAAACACACTAAGGATCTATCCACATGATATTGGTGGAGCTTCAAACTAGGGGGCCTAGAAATATTAAATTTCTTGTCCACCGGTCTCCCACCCCATAATTCGAGTACCTCATCTATTGCTAAAGGGTACGGTACTAATCCTGACTTTCTCTGACCTTGAGGTACTTGTGAGCACACCCAGTATTCTGTCTGGTTTAAGACCTTACCCACTAGTGAGTGGTAATCACTCAAAGGATGATGGTCCATGTTGATATTAAGGCTGGACTGACATCTCTGGATGCACCCATCCTCAACTATGTTCTCACAATTCCTACAAATGCAATTTTCCTCAGCCAATAACCCTTCACAGTGCCTAATAGTTTCCTGACTACCAGATCGTTTTCTGATACTCGCCTTTGCTCGATTGATGTGTTGCTCTTGGAATTCTACAAATCCGTCCTCGCCGTCAGAACCCATTCCAGATCCTTTCTCGACCTCTCTGGTACTCTCACCGAAACAGACTGTTCTCGTCAACAACAGGATTAACAGGAAAACCCGGAACGCAGTCTCTTGGGGTAAGTCCATCTTGTTAAGGGGGAGAAAGGGAACAAGAAGGGGGAGGAAAGGAGGGTAATGGAGAAAATAAAAATAAGGAAAAAGAAAACTGGTGCGACAACCGCCTCTGGTCTTGTTGTTCTCCGCGCTCAGGTGCCGTGACAACAGTCCTGCCTCTCAGCCTTCCCGGAACAGACACTCCAGTGATACGATGTTCTCTACACTCTGCTTTTTGTCACGGGTTCTCTCTGTGTCAGCGACCTTCTTACAGTGGGACTAGTGGACCCAAGTCTCTCTTTCGGCAACATTTAATGCTGTCGTGCTGGTTAGTAAGACTTGGTACGGTCCTTCCCACCTGTCAATGAGGCAACCTGAGCGTAGAAAATTTCGAATCATTACATAATCCCCATGTTCAATGTCATGACAATTACTGTTCGGTAGGTCAGGAATCACCAGCTTTAGATTTCTGTTTTGATTCCTCAGCTGCTGGCTCATCCTAACCAAATATTTTACAGTCACTTCGTTATTGCATTTCAAATCATCCTGGGGATCAATCATTACATGGGGTTGTCGACCAAAAAGAATCTCAAAGGGTGATAGGTTAAGTGGGGACCTGGGAGTGGTTCTGATGCTGTACAATACTAGTAGCAAAGCTTCTGGCCACAACAATCCAGTTTCAGCCATCACTTTGCTCAGCTTGTTCTTAATAGTGCTGTTTACTCTCTCCACCTTCGCACTCCCCTGTGGGCGGTACGGAGTATGCTGCTTGCTATTAATTCCCATCAGTTTGCACATAACCTGAAAGACTTCACCTGTAAAGTGGGTACCCCTATCGCTTTCAATTATTCTAGGGATACCATATCTGCACACGAATTCCTGCACAATTTTCTTTGCAGTGAACATAGCAGTATTTGTGGCAGCAGGGAACGCTTCTACCCAACTAGAAAACACATCAATACAGACTAACACATATTTTAAATTTCTGCAGGGTGGTAACTGTATGAAATCAATCTGTATTACCTGAAAAGGGCCGTCTGTCGGCGGGATATGGGATGGTTCTGTTGGTAATGACTTTCCAATATTCTTCCTCAAGCAGATAAGACATGTCATTGCTCTCTTACCCGCATGAGAAGAGAATCCTGGCGCACACCAGTAGGCTCTAACCAACTTACACATACCCTCTTTACCCAGATGAGTCAGACCGTGTGCCGCCTCAGCTAAGCTTGGAAGATATGCTCTGGGGGCCACTGGCTTACCATGTCCATCTGTCCAGAGTCCTGAGGACTCCTGGCCATACCCCTTTGACCTCCAGACTGCCTTTTCCTGTGGGGAACACAAATTTTGCATTTCATTTAATTTTTGTGTGTTGACGGTGTTGAATATCATCAGTGATGTGATATCTGTTTGTATGGGGGTGCTGGCTGCTGATTTAGCAGCTTTGTCTGCCCGGCTGTTACCAAGTGACACTGGGTCTTGACTGTAAGTGTTGGCTTTGCACTTGATAACAGCCACTCTGTCTGGTTCTTGTATCGCTGTTAGAAGCCTCTTTATGTGGGATGCATGCGCTACAGGTGTGCCAGCTGCCGTCATGAAATTTCTGAGGCGCCATAGGGCCCCGAAATCATGCACTACTCCAAAGGCATACCTAGAATCTGTATATATATTGGCTGACTTACCCTTGGCCAATTCACACGCTCTGGTTAGAGCGACCAGCTCAGCAACTTGTGCTGAGTGCGGTGGGCCCAGGGGCTCAGCTTCTGTCATCTACGACTGCGTATACAGTACACAGGTCTCCCGAGTCCGTCTGTCTGTGGCAACTACCGTCAGTGTAAAAAGTAAAATCTACGCCTTCCAGTGGGTTGTCACTAATGTCGGGTCTTGCAGTGAACGTTTGGTTCAGATATTCCATACAATCATGTGTGTCAGTGTCTGTACTAAATCCTCCTTCACCATCATTCTCATCCTCCACCCTTTGTGCCTGTCCAGGCACACCTGGCAGATAAGTTGCAGGATTTAGTGCGCTGCATCTCTTTATGGTGATGTTTACAGGGGCCATTAGTGCTAATTCCCACCTTGTAAACCGTGCAGATGAGACATGTCTGGTTTGGGCAGAGTTCAGTAAGGCTGACACTGCATGAGGTGTATGGATGGTCAGGTTGTGTCCTAACACTACGTCTTCGCTTTTACTCACTAGCAAAGCTATCGCTGCAACACTTCGCAAGCATGTGGGGAGAGACCGCGCTACGGTGTCCAACTGTGCACTGTAGTAAGCTACCTGCCTGCTGGCATCACCATGTCTCTGGGTTAGGACACCTGCCGCGCACCCAGCACTTTCCGTACCGTACAATTCAAAGGGTTTCCCATAATCTGGCATGCCTAATGCAGGTGCCTGTGATAGGCACTGTTTAAGTCTCTCAAATGCCAGTTCGGACTCATCTGTGTGAGAGATCCGATCTGGTTTGTTCGAGGAGACCATTGCAAAGGTAAAGCCAGCATGGAGAACCCTGGGATCCAGTTTCGGCAGTACCCACACATTCCAAGAAAAGTGCGGATCTGTTGCAGGGTTTGTGGCAGAGTCATGTCGCGAATCGCCTGTATTCTATCAGCGGTGAGGTGTCTAAGTCCTTGTGTCAAGCAATGTCCCAAATATTTTACCTTGGTCTGGCACAACTGCAACTTGTCCTTTGAAACCTTGTGTCCCGTATTAGAAAGGTGAAACAGAAGCAGTTTCGTGTCTTTCAAGGACGATTCGAGTGAATCAGAACACAGCAGTAAGTCATCTACATACTGTATTAATACTGACCCGCTCTCAGGTTAAAAGGATTGTAAACAGTCATGCAAAGCCTGGGAGAAAATACTTGGGCTGTCAATGAAACCTTGGGGTAGGCGAGTCCAGGTGTACTGTACTCCCCTGTATGTGAATGCAAACAAGTATTGGCTGTCAGGGTGCAGAGGGACCGAAAAGAAAGCAGAACAGAGGTCAATTACAGTGAAAAATTTAGCAGTAGGGGGAATTTGCATGAGAATGATAGCTGGATTTGGCACTACGGGGAATTGTCTCTCAACTATCTTGTTTATCCCCCTTAGATCCTGCACTAGCCTGTAACCCCTCCCCCCCACTCTTTTTAACAGGGAAGATGGGACTATTGGCAGTGCTGGACGTCCTAACTAGGATGCCCTGTTGTAGCAAGCGCTCTATGACTGGGTACACTCCTAATTCCACCTCTGGCTTCAGAGGATACTGTGGGATTTTTGGAGCTATCCTACCATCTTTTACTTGCACTACTACAGGAGCTACATTTGCCATCAATCCAGTGTCTTGTCCATCTTTGGTCCAGAGGGATTCCGGTATCTGGTAGATCATTGCCTCTACCTTGGATGGACACTTGTCTATAACAGCAGAGTGTGACATCAACCTTTATGGGGTGTCTAACATATCCTGCACTTCCTGAACGTGATTCTCGGGTATATCTAATAAGACACCCTCAGGAGTACAATATATGACACACCTCATTTTACACAATAAATCTCTCCCAAGTAGATTTGTCGGAGCCGATGCAGCCAGCAAAAAGGAATGCTTGGTCTGCAAAGGCCCTATCGTAATCTCCGCTGGTCTACTTAAAGGGTAGTGTTGCACTATTCCTGTTACTCCCATTGCTGAAATTGTTTTACCCTTGGTTTTCATACCTACCGTTGAATTTAACACTGACCTGGCTGCCCCTGTATCTACAAGAAAAGGTAGTGATCTACCAGCTACATCAACTGTGACCTCAGGTTCACTACCTAGGCTAGCAATCAATTTTACTGGCTGCAGACTACAGGTGTGGCCTAACCCCTATTGTATATTGTGACCCTCCCGCAGCGTGCTGGCAGCTACAATATGTGAGGGGGGTAGCTGAGAATTTTCAGAGGTCTGCCAGTCCCTCCTAGGTGGGTACCTCCTTGTTTCCCCTGCATGCGGCTCATAACTCCTCCTATGCGATCCCTGGTCCCAATTACGTGTATCATAATGTGGTTCATATCCTGGTCTAGGGGGTCAATATACTTTATGTGTGTCCTTATACCTACAATTCCGTGCAAAATGTCCTTCCCTCTTGCAGTTATAACATACTACTACATGCGACTTACCATCAGGGGTCTGGGGTTTTGGCTGATGCGGCTTCGTTGTAAGGGCTTTTATACTTGCTGTCATCAGCTTATCCCCCTGTGACTCCCTGTGCTTAATGATGTTCCGATCGTGCTCGATAGCGGACTCTCTTAATGCAGCCACTGAGATACCTCTCCAGTTAGGTTGAGTGGTTTGTACCCTTGTTCTCAACGTTTCTTTTAACCCGTCCATTAATACTGACACAGCTACCTCCCTGTGATGTATATTTTCCTTAATGTCCTCGACCCCAGTGTATCTAGCCATTTCCTGCAGTGCTCGATGGAAATATTCAGATGCCGTTTCACCTTCTTTTTGTCTTATGGAAAAGATTTTATTCCATTTGACAACAGTAGGGAAATATACTTCTAATTGCAGATTGATCTGTCATACATTCTCCTGAGTGTATTCATCAGTGAGAGGTACTTCTACATCTAATTTACAATCAGTAATGAATTTCGCGGGGTCAATATTGGAGGGTAAACATGCCCGTAGCACTGTTCGCCAATCTTTGTTTGTGGGTTCGGTGGCGATACCTAATTCTTTAATAAACCTCTGACATGCGGCTAGATCCTTTCTGGGATCGGGAAATTCAGACATAATTGTCCTCAATTCTGTCCGGGACCAAGGACAATGCATAGCAATGTTCCTGATGGGAGTGACTCCCTGAGCGTCAGTCCTCCCATTGGGGACTGTGATCACCCTGACAGGATTTAGTTCAATTACATCATTCTGGGTTGCTTCTACAATGTGAGGTGCAATTGTCTCTGCATAATGTACGGTACCGTACTTACCTGTGGACACGACCTCACGTACTCCTCCGCTTGGGGCCTTTACTACTGCTCTTACTGGTTGGGCCATGTCCACCTGGGTGTCTTGTATGGTGGCTGCTAGAGAGAGTGCCGATATCATGCTGGGCTCATCTTCTTGCTCGCAGTACTGAGGGAAGTTTAAAATGGGATACAACTTGCACGGGTTAGCATTAGTACATTTATCAACTTTACTCTTATCATATACCAGTATGCCATTGTCTGTAGCCACTTTCTCCCCTACAATATACGGTGGTGGTGGTGCAGTTGCCATCAGTTTCCTGCTAGGTTTGGAACCGGCTGCGTGAGCTAGTTCCCTCTTATATCGCCCTCTTGCTGCCATAAATTTAAACAGTTTGTGTGTCTGACCCTTTGCTTTTGGGATTTTATCAGACATATCCTAACCCTTAAATTCTGCAACACCTCTGGTTCAAAACTGCCTACCTTAGGGAATGGTTCCCTATCTTCCGCAGTCATACGTTCCCATTCATTGCAAAAAACTTCAGTGTGTGATCCATGCTTCTCACACATTATGTACCTCGCTGACCCCCTGGGCCGCGGAATGTCAACCTGAACCCTGGTTAAAACGTCCCTTACTGGAGCAACTGGCCCCCATATTTTGCAGGTATTGCCTTCTCAGCTAATTCCCACAAAAAACCAAAATACTCAATATAAGGCAACGGTGAAAGTTCAACGAGTGCTCTCACCCACTCACCGCCCACGTTGGCCAATACTACCAAATACTGTCGTCAGCAAAGGTAGTACCCAACCTAGGGCCCCTGTGTAACCTCTATTTACTGGAAGTATATGGGAGTGACTTACCCTTTCCAGTAAATATTGGTTGTTGGAGATTTCCTGAGTGACCAGCGAAACTCCCTTAAAACAAAAAAATGTTTACATGAATCACGCTTGCGTATGCTACACCCAGCGCTAATGATCCCGCGATTTTACGCAAAGCTCGTAAAAAGGGTATCACCTTGCACAAAGTATTGCACTCACGAACGCGCGGTCCAATCGCACAGCGTATAGGTAACTGTTACTTATCCGCCGTACGACCAATGGAATCGATTTTTCAGGCTGCGAAACCTCAGCCGGAGCGTATCAAAACGGGCCTATATGGGTTCTTCGCTAACCCCTTTGGGCTGCGGTACCTAAACAAAAACCTCGCTGACCTTTGGTCTGCAGTACTCTAAACCTTCGCTGACCTTTGGTCTGCGATATCTGCTACCTTGCTCTTTTGTACTTTAATCTATGTTAACGTGAGCAAGCTAGTCTCACGCCACCAAGTCTCCACTCACCTGGTGTGGTCTCCTACGGGATCCCGAATTCCGTGGGTCCACAAAACCTTTATTGTTTGCACACTCACGCTCGTTCACTCAAATACACTTTGGTTTTTCTGTACAGAAAATTAACTTTCATTCAGATAAACAGCCTTAGTACCAGAGGTAATACAGTAAAAAAGGTTTTGTTTAAACTAAATCTTGGACACTGAGCAATTTGTGCTATTATCGCGTGGCTACCGTTTAGCACCTAAACTAAACAATGCTATTGTGTAATTTGGACTTAGCGGCCGTAACCCTACGCACGTTGCGTAAACACGCGACCGTGCGTACATCTTTACGTTGCGTACGCAGTCCCGTACTTTGTCCGAGACACGTGTACAAAGACCGTACGTCCGCAGTAGTACAAATCCCACACTTCTATAAATGTAAGCGATATTACCTATAATCGTTTACTTAACACAACACAGTATCTTTCTGTATAAACCTGTTTAACTAGGCCAGATTGTATTTGTGTTTTAAGTTTTACTCCCTTAATATCTAGTCTATGTTTTAACTAAATAGCAATAAATTTCTCAGCACAGGTCAAAATGAATCTAATAATCAATACTTATGGCAACAATGCGAGCAGGTATACAAAGTACAAAATACAGGTGTATGCGTGTGTTGTGTGCGCATTTGGCGCCAAACAGAAATTCACAGACTTTTAAAATAGCTTTGCGTATTTACCTTACGGATCCCACCAGCATCCCTACAAACCATGCAGAGCAGACGCTTATCTTATTAGCAATTGAGATAGGGTTTACCAGTGTATCCACCAACCAGGAGAAGGCTTACGTGTATACCTGTCCGCCCTTTGCTGATAGATAAAGTCTGCTGTAACCTGCTAGGCTGTGGGTATGAAGAAAAACTGGACGATGCCCCCAATTGATAATGTCGATATTATCTTAAAACATAAAGCTATACCTCTAAATCACACCTTTACCATGAAGCCACTTCGGCCGCTAGACTTAATATACACGCTACGCACTTTGTACGCTATTTGCGTACAGAGTCCCGTACGTAGTACGTACTTAGCGTACACACGCCGCGCTGGGTGTACAAAGTACGCACAGCGCGTGCACACACTTGATAAACTTTAAACCTTATTCGTAATGCAATGCAAAGTTATTCTTACACTCTAAACCTTGTGACGCAAAGCACTGTAATGATGTTACACCTTAAACCTTACGCAGCGCTGAAGGTATAAAGTACCCACTGTGCGTACACACCTTAACAATACACTCTTAAACCTTATACAGTTAAATACACTTTAAACCCTAGCAGGGAAATGAGGACACAACATGTAGATTTGTAGTTAACCGCTGGGTTCTAACACCACAGTGGATTATTTGAAAGGGGATAACAATTACAAGTTATACACTACAAGGCTAACAAGATAAATCTACAACAGAATAATGGCTACAGTCAATGTACATACGTGAGAATGTTCGCTTGCGCAACCTGGACCAGTCCTCCGCTCATCAGGTAGATAGCGTTCAGAGTCTTCTGACCGGCCAGGCAACAACAGGCTTTTTATACACAACTTCCATATACAATACAATGGTTACTGTAATCCCTTTGTTCATTGGACACAGAGATGCATCTTTTCATTACAGGAGAGGTCATAGGTTGATTTGAAAAGGTGGGCGATGTCTTTCTCAACTGCTCTTGTGGGTGGTCTCCTCTGGATTCCCGCCGCATACATAATATACAGTAAATACAGTTTATATCTATATTCTACTTCTGCACATAACTATACACAGGAACATGCGATCTTCCTCTAACCAACACCGGAATGTTACCCTTAAAATACCCTACAGCTGGATACTAGACATCACCCTATAACCTTTGTCTGTCCCTTCCTATCATGCAAAGGTGAATCCCTTAGTCCTGGAACCATTTAAACTGTTGATACTTGCTGATGTGGTGCAGGGGAGCTATGTGTACAAAGTGCACTATTTGGGTTACATATGTAATGTTCTGATAACCCTCTATGCGCTCACAAACTCCACCATAAATACCCATACCACGTGCAGGATCGCGGGAGCGATCATACGCAAATTGCGGATATGTGCACGCACGGCGGAACAAGGGCACGCGCAGCGGGCATGTGTGTGTGGTTAGTACATGATGTATGCATTACAATATTTTTCAACTTTGACACGTGTCTAAGCATCACTGGTACAGAGGGCGTTACGTGTCTAAGCGGCACTGGTACAGAGGGCGTTACGTGTCTAAGCGGCACTGGTACAGAGGGCGTTACGTGTCTAAGCGGCATAGATACAGGGGCGTTATGTGTGTAAGCGTCACTGCTACAGGGGGCATTACGTGTCTAAGCGTCAATGCTACAGGGGGCGTTATGTGTGTAAGCGTCACTGCTACAGGGGGCGTTACGTTTGTAAGCGTCACTGCTACAGGGGGCGTTACTTGTGTAAGCGTCACTGCTACAGGGGGCATTATGTGTGTAAGCGTCACTGCTACAGGGGGCGTTACGTGTGTAAGCGTCACTGGTACAGGGGGCATTACGTGTCTAAGCGTCACTGGTACAGAGGGCGTTACGTGTCTAAGCGGCACTGGTACAGAGGGTGTTACGTGTATAAGCGGCACAGATACAGGGGCGTTACGTGTGTAAGCATCACTGCTACAGGGGGCATTACGTGTCTAAGCGTCAATGCTACAGGGGGCGTTACGTGTGTAAGCATCACTGCTACAGGGGGCATTACGTGTGTAAGCGTCACAGCTACAGGGGGCGTTACGTGTGTAAGAGTCACTGCTACAGGGGGCGTTATGTGTGTAAGCATCACTGCTACAGGGGGCGTTACGTGTGTAAGCGTCACTGGTACATGGGGCGTTACTTGTGTAAGCGTCACTGGTACAGGGGGGGCGTTACATGTTTAAGCGTCACTGGTACAGGGGGCATTACGTGTGTAAGCATCACTGGTAAAGGGGGCATTACTTGTGTAAGCATCACTGGTACAGGGGGCGTTACTTGTGTAAGCATCACTGGTACAGGGGGCGTTACATGTGTAAGCGTCACTGGTACAGGGGGCATTACATGTGTAAGCGTCTCTGGTACAGGGGACATTACATGTGTAAGTGTCTCTACTACAGGGGGTTTTATGGCCCTCATTCCGAGTTGTTTGCTCGCTAGCTGCTTTTAGCAGCATTACACACGCTAGGCCGCCGGAATAGCGAACGAAAGATTAGCAGAACTGCTAATAAATAATTCTTTGCAGTTTCTGAGTAGCTCCAGACCTACTCACAGATTGCGATCAGCTCAGTCCGTTTAGTTCCTGGTTTGACTTCACAAACACGTTCGGCCAACGTTCGAACGTTCGGCCAACCACTCCCCCGTTTCTCCAGACACTCCCGCGTTTTTCCCTGACACGCCTGCTTTCTTTAGCACACTCCCGGAAAACACTCAGTTACCACCCAGAAACGCCCATTTCCTGTCAATCATTTACCGATCAGCAGAGCGACTGAAAAGCGCTGCAGAATCCACAGCAAATCTGCTAAGTTTTTAGTTAAATAACTAAGCGCATGCGCCCTGCGTGCCTTGCGCATGCGCAATTAGCAACAAATCACAGCATAGCGAAAATCGGCAACGAGCAAACAACTCGGAATGACCCCCTATGTGCGCTGTGCCTTTGTAAAGTATGCGAGGTTGACAATTTATAGTTTGCAGGGGGGGCGTCGAACACCCTAGCACCGGCCCTGACTGCACACCCACTGCACTGCACTGCACGGGATCCGGATTGAAAGTCGACAGTAACTAGGTCGACAATGTCTAGGTCGACCACTATTGGTCGACAGTAACTAGGTCGACAGGGTGTCTAGTTCGACAGGGTCTTTAGGTCGACATGTTCTAGGTCAACAGGTCAAAAGATCGACATGAGTTTTTCACAATTTTTTATTTTTTTTAACCTTTTCATACTTAACAATCCACGTGGACTACGATTGGAACAGTAATCTGTGCAGAGCGAAGCGAAGGCACCATGCACGAAGCATGGCGAGCGAAGCGAGCCATGCGAGGGTACGCGGTGCACTAACTGGGGTTCCCGGTCACTGTACGAAGAAAACGACACCAAAATAACATTAAAAACTCATGTCGACCTTTTGACCTGTCGACCTAGAACATGTAGAGCTAAAGACCCTGTCGACCTAGACACCCTGTCGACCTAGTTACTGTCGACCAATAGTGGTCGACCTAGACATTGTCGACCTAGTTACTGTCTACTTTCAATACCACACCCGCACTGCACAGCACTGTAACCTTTTACATTGATTCAGCATCCAGACATTACCCTCTGCGATATCACCCACTCTATCCATTACATTAGCCATCTCGGGGCTTCCAGGCTGGCAGCCCAGGTGCTGTGTTGTGGAGTCAGGGCCTCTGGGGATCTGGGCGTGGCTGTGGCGGGGAGGCAGTTCTGTGACATCACGTGCAGAAAGGCTCCGGGGCTCAGAGAGTATGCGGCGCAGGGAGGGCTATGAAAGCCTTCCGCTGCACGGCTTTCATACACATGTTTGCCGGTGGCCGCAGCAGCTTTTGTTCCACCTGCGCTGCGGCTAGGGAGTGGGGATTGTTGATGGCAGAGGGGGCAGGTGGACTGGCAGCAGGACATACGACGCTGCAGCAAAAGGATTTTCCCCCCTATCTACAGCGCAGAGACTTGCTGCAGATGCAGTGGCATAGCCTCCTGCTGCACCTTTTTGGCAGGTACAGTCCCTATTTTTATGGGTTGTACCGATTTTTGACTCACCAAGCTTCCATTGAAAGTATGGTGAAAGGGGCGTGGTCACGCGGGTGTACCCGTGGCCACGCCCCCTTTTCGAATTTGTATCAATTTTTACGTGTAAATTGTTGGAGGGTATGTTGCTGCAGATGCAGTGGGACTATTTTGGGGTGTGGGGCTGGAGCTGCAGCTCCATCAGTCTCATTGCTAATCCTGCTCTGTGAAAACACAGCAGGCAAAGGGCAGAGCCTCCCATTGGATGTAACCTGTGTGGGAGGGTGTTTCTCGCCCAATCAGCTGTGGACTGGGTGTGACAGACCTGCCACTAACCCAATGAGAGATGCGTTATACACACAGGCACAAAGTCACAGAGCTGGCCTATTATATAGGAGATGGCAACTAAGAGACTAGAGCAGTTTCCCAAACACCGCTTGTACAGTCCAGGCTTTAAGGATAACCGTGCTTGAGCGCAGGTGACTTATGTTGGCAAAGTGTTGCGGTGTTGGATAGGGATGTTAGTCCACACAACGGCACTTAACCAGGGTGATTGGTTTATTCATATAACAGAGATATCATCTTGTAGTATATAGAAGATGTTCTACAGCAGCAGGAACTCACAGTATACATGTGAAGCAGTACAGTGGTAACACAGTGTCTTAGTACACATAGGATCTGGCTGTATACACACAGGGTGCAGCTGTGCAGTAGACAAGGTCACACACAGGGGCGGATTGGGAACAAAAAGCGGCCCTGGAAAAATTTGAACTAGTGGCCCCACTTGGGCAGCACCAGAGGTGTAAGGTCTAGCCATAGGCCATGGCAGCATCACCCTCCCCCCAAGACTTTCCAGATAGTGGACATGTCCAGCATCAATGGGGAGTTAAAAAGAAATAAAATTAAATATTACGAGCACATTATATGATACACCTTAAGAATTTAGGGAACTATATAATTCTTTAGAAAGATATTTTCTTGCTTATTACACCAACCGTATCCCAATCACTATTCACTCAACCTTATATGTCAGCCAAACAGACAGACAGACAGAGCATACACTAGATCATCTGCAATCACAGGCTAAGTGGCAAAGTCATTTTCATATATGCAAATTATTTTGCATCTTATTCATTATGTCTATAAAAATGACATGTCCTCAAACAAAACAGGCCCCACGGGTGCATCGGCCCACCGGGAATCTTCCCCTGTGGCCAATCCGCCTCTGGTCACACACTCAGAAGAGCAGGAGCTTCATGTCGGTGCAGTTTGTCTCTCCCAGTAAGAACTCTCTCAGACTGTGCGCTAAGCACCTCCTCCTGCACTGAGCTGACACTAGGAGGGAAAATACTAGAGCAGTGAAGCTGCCTTTACTGCTCAGAATGGAGACAGACAGCAGAGTGATCCACTGCCTAACAACTTATACCCCCTTTCCAGCTAAAACCCGGATCTAACCTCGACATGACTGCCGATTCAGTGGGTGCTCCCGGGCCTGAGCACCCACGGAAAATTTCAAGCACCCACCAGGTCCAGGCACTTACTTGCCGCACAGCCAGCCCACCCGTCTTCACACTCTGGCAGGCTCGCTGACGTCTCACCGCGCTCCCACCCGCCTGCCCTACCTGTGCTGTCGTCCCGCTACCCTGCACTGTCCTCCCGCATTCGCCAGGCCATCGCTGTCCTCCCGTCCGCCGACACAAACGCAGCAGGACTTCTGCTGCTGAAGGCACTGCTGTCTGCTGGAGCGATAATTCAGCACCTCTGCCTGATGTAAGGGGATATTTATGTTAAAAGGAAATACACATAACTTATTTTTAATACACATGATCTTAATTAGGCTTTTATCTTCTTATGTGACATAAGCAGTTAAAAGTAGTGATGTGCACCGAAAATTTTTCAGGTTTTGTGTTTTGGTTTTGGATTCGGTTCTGCAGCGGTGTTTTGGATTCGGACGCGTTTTGGCAAAACCTCCCAGAATTTTTTTTCTCGGATTCGGGTGTGTTTTGGATTCGGGTGTTTTTTTTACAAAAAAACCTCAAAAACAGCTTAAATCTTGATCCCATAGTATTAGTAACCTCAATAACCATAATTTCCATCATTTTCAGTCTATTCTGAACACCTCACACCTCACAATATTATTTTTAGTCCTAAAATTTCCACCGAGGTCGCTGGATGACTAAGCTAAGCGACCCAAGTGGCCGACACAAACACCTGGCCCATCTAGGAGTGGCACTGCAGTGTCAGACAGGATGGCACTTCAAAAAATTAGTCCCCAAACAGCACATGATGCAAAGAAAAAAAGAGGCGCAATGAGGTAGCTGTGTGACTAAGCTAAGCGACCCAAGTGGCCGACACAAACACCTGGCCCATCTAGGAGTGGCACTGCAGTGTCAGACAGGATGGCAGATTTAAAAAATAGTCCCCAAACAGCACATGATGCAAAGAAAAAAAGAGGTGCACCAAGGTCGCTGGATGGCTAAGCTAAGCGACCCAAGTGGCCGACACAAACACCTGGCCCATCTAGGAGTGGCACTGCAGTGTCAGACAGGATGGCAGATTTAAAAAATAGTCCCCAAACAGCACATGATGCAAAGAAAAAAAGAGGTGCACCAAGGTCGCTGGATGGCTAAGCTAAGCGACCCAAGTGACCGACACAAACACCTGGCCCATCTAGGAGTGGCACTGCAGTGTCAGACAGGATGGCAGATTTAAAAAATAGCCCCCAAACAGCACATGATGCAAAGAAAAAAAGAGGTGCACCAAGGTCGCTGGATGGCTAAGCTAAGCGACCCAAGTGGCCGACACAAACACCTGGCCCATCTAGGAGTGGCACTGCAGTGTCAGACAGGATGGCAGATTAAAAAAAAAGTCCCCAAACAGCACATGATGCAAAGAAAAAAGAGGCGCAATGAGGTAGCTGTGTGACTAAGCTAAGCGACCCAAGTGGCCGACACAAACACCTGGCCCATCTAGGAGTGGCACTGCAGTGTCAGACAGGATGGCAGATTAAAAAAATAGTCACCAAACAGCACATGATGCAAAGAAAAAAAGAGGCGCAATGAGGTAGCTGTGTGACTAAGCTAAGCGACCCAAGTGGCCGACACAAACACCTTGCCCATCTAGGAGTGGCACTGCAGTGTCAGACAGGATGGCACTTCAAAAAAATAGTCCCCAAACAGCACATGATGCAAAGAAAAACATAGGCGCAATGAGGTAGCTGTGTGACTAAGCTAAGCGACCCAAGTGGCCGACACAAACATCTTACCCAACTAGGAGTGGCACTGCAGTGTCAGACAGGATGGCACTTCCAAAAATAGTCCCCAAACAGCACATGATGCAAAGAAAAATGAAAGAAAAAAGAGGTGCAGGCATCACAACCGACACAATTGGACTCTCCTTGGGGATTTGTGATTTAGAAGAACGCACAGTTCTTTGCTGTGCTTTTGCCATCTTAACTCTTTTAAGTTTTCTAGCAGGAGGATGAGTGCTTCCATCCTCATGTGAAGCTGAACCACTAGCCTTGAACATAGGCCAGGCCCTCAGCCGTTCCTTGCCACTCCGTGTCGTAAATGACACATTGGCAAGTTTACGCTTCTCCTCAGACGATTTTGATTTAGATTTTTGGGTCATTTTTCTGAGCTTTATATTTTTGGATTTTACATGCTCTCTACTATGACATTGGGCATCGGCCTTGGCAGACGACGTTGATGGCATTTCATCGTCTCGGCCATGACTAGTGGCAGCAGCTTCAGCACGAGGTGGAAGTGGATCTTGATCTTTTCCTATTTTACCCTCCACATTTTTGTTCTCCATTTTTTAATGTGTGGAATTATATGCCAGTATCAATAGCAATGGCCTACTACTATATATACTGTGCACAACTGAAATGCACCACAGGTATGGATGGATAGTATACTTGACGACACAGAGGTAGGTAGAGCAGTGGCCTACTGTACCGTACTGCTATATATTTAATACTGGTGGTCAGCAAACTGTGCAAAACTGAAATGCACCACAGGTATGGATGGATAGTATACTTGACGACACAGAGGTAGGTAGAGCAGTGGCCTACTGTACCGTACTGCTATATAGTATATACTGGTGGTCAGCAAACTGTGCAAAACTGAAATGCACCACAGGTATGGATGGATAGTATACTTGACGACACAGAGGTAGGTAGAGCAGTGGCCTACTGTACCGTACTGCTATATAGTATATTCTGGTGGTCAGCAAACTGTGCAAAACTGAAATGCACCACAGGTATGGATGGATAGTATACTTGACGACACAGAGGTAGGTAGAGCAGTGGCCTACTGTACTGTACTGCTATTTATTATATACTGGTGGTCAGCAAACTGTGCAAAACTGAAATGCACCACAGGTATGGATGGATAGTATACTTGACGACACAGAGGTAGGTAGAGCAGTGGCCTACTGTACCGTACTGCTATATATTATATACTGGTGGTCAGCAAACTGTGCAAAACTGAAATGCACCACAGGTATGGATGGATAGTATACTTGACGACACAGAGGTAGGTAGAGCAGTGACCTACTGTACCGTACTGCTATATATTTTATACTGGTGGTCAGCAAACTGTGCAAAACTGAAATGCACCACAGGTATGGATGGATAGTATACTTGACGACACAGAGGTAGGTAGAGTAGTGGACTACTGTACCGTACTGCTATATAGTATATACTGGTGGTCAGCAAACTGTGCAAAACTGAAATGCACCACAGGTATGGATGGATAGTATACTGGATGACACAGAGGTAGGTAGAGCAGTGGCCTACTATACCGTACTGCTATATATTATATACTGGTGGTCAGCAAACTGTGCAAAACTGAAATGCACCACAGGTGTGGATGGATAGTATACTTGACGACACAGAGGTTGGCAGAGCAGTGGACTACTGTACTGTACTGCTAAATATATATAGTTATACTGGTGGTCAGCAAACTGTGCAAAACTGAAATGCACCACAGGTATGGATGGATAGTATACTTGACGACACAAAGGCAGGTAGAGCAGTGGCCTTCTGTACCATACTGCTATATATTATATACTGGTGGTCAGCAAACTGTGCAAAACTGAAATGCACCACAGGTATGGATGGATAGTATACTTGACTACACAGAGGTAGGTAGAGCAGTGGCCTACTGTACCATACTGCTATATATTATATACTGGTGGTCAGCAAACTGTGCAAAACTGAAATGCACCACAGGTATGGATGGATAGTATACTTGATGACACAGAGGTAGGTAGAGCAGTGGCCTACTGTACTGTACTGCTATTTATTATATACTGGTGGTCAGCAAACTGTGCAAAACTGAAATGCACCACAGGTATGGATGGATAGTATACTTGACGACACAGAGGTAGGTAGAGCAGTGGCCTACTGTACCGTACTGCTATATATTATATACTGGTGGTCAGCAAACTGTGCAAAACTGAAATGCACCACAGGTATGGATGGATAGTATACTTGACGACACAGAGGTAGGTAGAGCAGTGGCCTACTGTACCGTACTGCTATATAGTATATACTGGTGGTCAGCAAACTGTGCAAAACTGAAATGCACCACAGGTATGGATGGATAGTATACTTGACGACACAGAGGTAGGTAGAGCAGTGGCCTACTGTACCGTACTGCTATATATTATATACTGGTGGTCAGCAAACTGTGCAAAACTGAAATGCACCACAGGTATGGATGGATAGTATACTTGACGACACAGAGGTAGGTAGAGCAGTGACCTACTGTACCGTACTGCTATATATTTTATACTGGTGGTCAGCAAACTGTGCAAAACTGAAATGCACCACAGGTATGGATGGATAGTATACTTGACGACACAGAGGTAGGTAGAGTAGTGGACTACTGTACCGTACTGCTATATAGTATATACTGGTGGTCAGCAAACTGTGCAAAACTGAAATGCACCACAGGTATGGATGGATAGTATACTTGACGACACAGAGGTTGGCAGAGCAGTGGCCTACTGTACTGTACTGCTAAATATATATAGTTATACTGGTGGTCAGCAAACTGTGCAAAACTGAAATGCACCACAGGTATGGATGGATAGTATACTTGACGACACAAAGGCAGGTAGAGCAGTGGCCTTCTGTACCATACTGCTATATATTATATACTGGTGGTCTGCAAACTGTGCAAAACTGAAATGCACCACAGGTATGGATGGATAGTATACTTGACTACACAGAGGTAGGTAGAGCAGTGGCCTACTGTACCGTACTGCTATATATTATATACTGGTGGTCAGCAAACTGTGCAAAACTGAAATGCACCACAGGTATGGATGGATAGTATACTTGACGACACAGAGGTAGGTAGAGCAGTGACCTACTGTACTGTACTGCTATTTATTATATACTGGTGGTCAGCAAACTGTGCAAAACTGAAATGCACCACAGGTATGGATGGATAGTATACTTGACGACACAGAGGTAGGTAGAGCAGTGGCCTACTGTACCGTACTGCTATATATTATATACTGGTGGTCAGCAAACTGTGCAAAACTGAAATGCACCACAGGTATGGATGGATAGTATACTTGACGACACAGAGGTAGGTAGAGCAGTGACCTACTGTACCGTACTGCTATATATTTTATACTGGTGGTCAGCAAACTGTGCAAAACTGAAATGCACCACAGGTATGGATGGATAGTATACTTGACGACACAGAGGTAGGTAGAGTAGTGGACTACTGTACCGTACTGCTATATAGTATATACTGGTGGTCAGCAAACTGTGCAAAACTGAAATGCACCACAGGTATGGATGGATAGTATACTTGACGACACAGAGGTTGGCAGAGCAGTGGCCTACTGTACTGTACTGCTAAATATATATAGTTATACTGGTGGTCAGCAAACTGTGCAAAACTGAAATGCACCACAGGTATGGATGGATAGTATACTTGACGACACAAAGGCAGGTAGAGCAGTGGCCTTCTGTACCATACTGCTATATATTATATACTGGTGGTCTGCAAACTGTGCAAAACTGAAATGCACCACAGGTATGGATGGATAGTATACTTGACTACACAGAGGTAGGTAGAGCAGTGGCCTACTGTACCGTACTGCTATATATTATATACTGGTGGTCAGCAAACTGTGCAAAACTGAAATGCACCACAGGTATGGATGGATAGTATACTTGATGACACAGAGGTAGGTAGAGCAGTGGCCTACTGTACTGTACTGCTATTTATTATATACTGGTGGTCAGCAAACTGTGCAAAACTGAAATGCACCACAGGTATGGATGGATAGTATACTTGACGACACAGAGGTAGGTAGAGCAGTGGCCTACTGTACCGTACTGCTATATATTATATACTGGTGGTCAGCAAACTGTGCAAAACTGAAATGCACCACAGGTATGGATGGATAGTATACTTGACGACACAGAGGTAGGTAGAGCAGTGACCTACTGTACCGTACTGCTATATATTTTATACTGGTGGTCAGCAAACTGTGCAAAACTGAAATGCACCACAGGTATGGATGGATAGTATACTTGATGACACAGAGGTAGGTAGAGCAGTGGCCTACTGTACTGTACTGCTATTTATTATATACTGGTGGTCAGCAAACTGTGCAAAACTGAAATGCACCACAGGTATGGATGGATAGTATACTTGACGACACAGAGGTAGGTAGAGCAGTGGCCTACTGTACCGTACTGCTATATATTATATACTGGTGGTCAGCAAACTGTGCAAAACTGAAATGCACCACAGGTATGGATGGATAGTATACTTGACGACACAGAGGTAGGTAGAGCAGTGACCTACTGTACCGTACTGCTATATATTTTATACTGGTGGTCAGCAAACTGTGCAAAACTGAAATGCACCACAGGTATGGATGGATAGTATACTTGACGACACAGAGGTAGGTAGAGTAGTGGACTACTGTACCGTACTGCTATATAGTATATACTGGTGGTCAGCAAACTGTGCAAAACTGAAATGCACCACAGGTATGGATGGATAGTATACTGGATGACACAGAGGTAGGTAGAGCAGTGGCCTACTATACCGTACTGCTATATATTAAATACTGGTGGTCAGCAAACTGTGCAAAACTGAAATGCACCACAGGTATGGATGGATAGTATACTTGACGACACAGAGGTTGGCAGAGCAGTGGACTACTGTACTGTACTGCTAACTATATATAGTTATACTGGTGGTCAGCAAACTGTGCAAAACTGAAATGCACCACAGGTATGGATGGATAGTATACTTGACGACACAAAGGCAGGTAGAGCAGTGGCCTTCTGTACCATACTGCTATATATTATATACTGGTGGTCAGCAAACTGTGCAAAACTGAAATGCACCACAGGTATGGATGGATAGTATACTTGACTACACAGAGGTAGGTAGAGCAGTGGCCTACTGTACCGTACTGCTATATATTATATACTGGTGGTCAGCAAACTGTGCAAAACTGAAATGCACCACAGGTATGGATGGATAGTATACTTGATGACACAGAGGTAGGTAGAGCAGTGGCCTTCTGTACCGTACTGCTATATAGTATATACTGGTGGTCAGCAAACTGTGCAAAACTGAAATGCACCACAGGTATGGATGGATAGTATACTTGACGACACAGAGGTAGGTAGAGCAGTGGCCTACTGTACCGTACTGCTATATATTATATACTGGTGGTCAGCAAACTGTGCAAAACAGAAATGCACCACAGGTATGGATGGATAGTATACTTGACGACACAGAGGTAGGTTGAGCAGTGGCCTACTGTACCGTACTGCTATATATTATATACTGGTGGTCAGCAAACTGTGCAAAACTGAAATGCACCACAGGTATGGATGGATAGTATACTGGATGACACAGAGGTAGGTAGAGCAGTGGCCTACTATACCGTACTGCTATATATTATATACTGGTGGTCAGCAAACTGTGCAAAACTGAAATGCACCACAGATATGGATGGATAGTATACTTGACGACACAGAGGTTGGCAGAGCAGTGGACTACTGTACTGTACTGCTAACTATATATAGTTATACTGGTGGTCAGCAAACTGTGCAAAACTGAAATGCACCACAGGTATGGATGGATAGTATACTTGACGACACAAAGGCAGGTAGAGCAGTGGCCTTCTGTACCATACTGCTATATATTATATACTGGTGGTCAGCAAACTGTGCAAAACTGAAATGCACCACAGGTATGGATGGATAGTATACTTGACGACACAGAGGTTGGCAGAGCAGTGGACTACTGTACTGTACTGCTAACTATATATAGTTATACTGGTGGTCAGCAAACTGTGCAAAACTGAAATGCACCACAGGTATGGATGGATAGTATACTTGACGACACAAAGGCAGGTAGAGCAGTGGCCTTCTGTACCATACTGCTATATATTATATACTGGTGGTCTGCAAACTGTGCAAAACTGAAATGCACCACAGGTATGGATGGATAGTATACTTGACTACACAGAGGTAGGTAGAGCAGTGGCCTACTGTACCGTACTGCTATATATTATATACTGGTGGTCAGCAAACTGTGCAAAACTGAAATGCACCACAGGTATGGATGGATAGTATACTTGATGACACAGAGGTAGGTAGAGCAGTGGCCTACTGTACTGTACTGCTATTTATTATATACTGGTGGTCAGCAAACTGTGCAAAACTGAAATGCACCACAGGTATGGATGGATAGTATACTTGACGACACAGAGGTAGGTAGAGCAGTGGCCTACTGTACCGTACTGCTATATATTATATACTGGTGGTCAGCAAACTGTGCAAAACTGAAATGCACCACAGGTATGGATGGATAGTATACTTGACTACACAGAGGTAGGTAGAGCAGTGACCTACTGTACCGTACTGCTATATATTTTATACTGGTGGTCAGCAAACTGTGCAAAACTGAAATGCACCACAGGTATGGATGGATAGTATACTTGATGACACAGAGGTAGGTAGAGCAGTGGCCTACTGTACTGTACTGCTATTTATTATATACTGGTGGTCAGCAAACTGTGCAAAACTGAAATGCACCACAGGTATGGATGGATAGTATACTTGACGACACAGAGGTAGGTAGAGCAGTGGCCTACTGTACCGTACTGCTATATATTATATACTGGTGGTCAGCAAACTGTGCAAAACTGAAATGCACCACAGGTATGGATGGATAGTATACTTGACGACACAGAGGTAGGTAGAGCAGTGACCTACTGTACCGTACTGCTATATATTTTATACTGGTGGTCAGCAAACTGTGCAAAACTGAAATGCACCACAGGTATGGATGGATAGTATACTTGACGACACAGAGGTAGGTAGAGTAGTGGACTACTGTACCGTACTGCTATATAGTATATACTGGTGGTCAGCAAACTGTGCAAAACTGAAATGCACCACAGGTATGGATGGATAGTATACTGGATGACACAGAGGTAGGTAGAGCAGTGGCCTACTATACCGTACTGCTATATATTAAATACTGGTGGTCAGCAAACTGTGCAAAACTGAAATGCACCACAGGTATGGATGGATAGTATACTTGACGACACAGAGGTTGGCAGAGCAGTGGACTACTGTACTGTACTGCTAACTATATATAGTTATACTGGTGGTCAGCAAACTGTGCAAAACTGAAATGCACCACAGGTATGGATGGATAGTATACTTGACGACACAAATGCAGGTAGAGCAGTGGCCTTCTGTACCATACTGCTATATATTATATACTGGTGGTCAGCAAACTGTGCAAAACTGAAATGCACCACAGGTATGGATGGATAGTATACTTGACTACACAGAGGTAGGTAGAGCAGTGGCCTACTGTACCGTACTGCTATATATTATATACTGGTGGTCAGCAAACTGTGCAAAACTGAAATGCACCACAGGTATGGATGGATAGTATACTTGATGACACAGAGGTAGGTAGAGCAGTGGCCTTCTGTACCGTACTGCTATATAGTATATACTGGTGGTCAGCAAACTGTGCAAAACTGAAATGCACCACAGGTATGGATGGATAGTATACTTGACGACACAGAGGTAGGTAGAGCAGTGGCCTACTGTACCGTACTGCTATATATTATATACTGGTGGTCAGCAAACTGTGCAAAACAGAAATGCACCACAGGTATGGATGGATAGTATACTTGACGACACAGAGGTAGGTTGAGCAGTGGCCTACTGTACCGTACTGCTATATATTATATACTGGTGGTCAGCAAACTGTGCAAAACTGAAATGCACCACAGGTATGGATGGATAGTATACTGGATGACACAGAGGTAGGTAGAGCAGTGGCCTACTATACCGTACTGCTATATATTATATACTGGTGGTCAGCAAACTGTGCAAAACTGAAATGCACCACAGGTATGGATGGATAGTATACTTGACGACACAGAGGTTGGCAGAGCAGTGGACTACTGTACTGTACTGCTAACTATATATAGTTATACTGGTGGTCAGCAAACTGTGCAAAACTGAAATGCACCACAGGTATGGATGGATAGTATACTTGACGACACAAAGGCAGGTAGAGCAGTGGCCTTCTGTACCATACTGCTATATATTATATACTGGTGGTCAGCAAACTGTGCAAAACTGAAATGCACCACAGGTATGGATGGATAGTATACTTGACGACACAGAGGTTGGCAGAGCAGTGGACTACTGTACTGTACTGCTAACTATATATAGTTATACTGGTGGTCAGCAAACTGTGCAAAACTGAAATGCACCACAGGTATGGATGGATAGTATACTTGACGACACAAAGGCAGGTAGAGCAGTGGCCTTCTGTACCATACTGCTATATATTATATACTGGTGGTCAGCAAACTGTGCAAAACTGAAATGCACCACAGGTATGGATGGATAGTATACTTGACTACACAGAGGTAGGTAGAGCAGTGGCCTACTATACCGTACTGCTATATATTATATACTGGTGGTCAGCAAACTGTGCAAAACTGAAATGCACCACAGGTATGGATGGATAGTATACTTGACGACACAGAGGTTGGCAGAGCAGTGGACTACTGTACTGTACTGCTAACTATATATAGTTATACTGGTGGTCAGCAAACTGTGCAAAACTGAAATGCACCACAGGTATGGATGGATAGTATACTTGACGACACAAAGGCAGGTAGAGCAGTGGCCTTCTGTACCATACTGCTATATATTATATACTGGTGGTCAGCAAACTGTGCAAAACTGAAATGCACCACAGGTATGGATGGATAGTATACTTGATGACACAGAGGTAGGTAGAGCAGTGGCCTTCTGTACCATACTGCTATATAGTATATACTGGTGGTCAGCAAACTGTGCAAAACTGAAATGCACCACAGGTATGGATGGATAGTATACTTGACGACACAGAGGTAGGTAGAGCAGTGGCCTACTGTACCGTACTGCTATATATAGTTATACTGGTGGTCAGCAAACTGTGCAAAACTGAAATGCACCACAGGTATGGATGGATAGTATACTTGACGACACAGAGGTAGGTTGAGCAGTGGCCTACTGTACCGTACTGCTATATATTATATACTGGTGGTCAGCAAACTGTGTAAAACTGAAATGCACCACAGGTATGGATGGATAGTATACTTGACCACACAGAGGTAGGTAGAGCAGTGGACTACTGTACCGTACTGCTATATATATCGTTATACTGGTGGTCAGCAAAATTCTGCACTGTCCTCCTACTATATACTACAATGCAGCACAGATATGGAGCGTTTTTCAGGCAGAGAACGTATAATACTGGTGGTCACTGGTCACTGGTCAGCAAAACTCTGCACTGTTCTCCTACTATATAATACTGCTGGTCCCCAGTCCCCACAATAAAGCAATTAGCACACTGAGCACAGATATTTGCAGCACACTGAGCACAGTCAGATATGGAGCGTTTTTCAGGCAGAGAACGTATAATACTGGTGGTCACTGGTCACTGGTCAGCAAAACTCTGCACTGTCCTCCTACTATATAATATTGCTGGTCCCCAGTCCCCACAATAAAGCAATTAGCACACTGAGCACAGATATTTGCAGCACACTGAGCACAGTCAGATATGGAGCGTTTTTCAGGCAGAGAACGTATAATACTGGTGGTCACTGGTCACTGGTCAGCAAAACTCTGCACTGTCCTCCTACTATATAATATTGCTGGTCCCCAGTCCCCACAATAAAGCAATTAGCACACTGAGCACAGATATTTGCCGCACACTGAGCACAGTCAGATATGGAGCGTTTTTCAGGCAGAGAACGTAGATATTTGCACTTGCAGCACACTGAGCATAGATATTTGCAGCACACTGAGCACAGATATTTGCAGCACAATTTGCAGCCCACTAAACATAGAAACTGAGAGGACGCCAGCCACGTCCACTCACGATCATCTCCAATGCACGAGTGAAAAATGGCGGCGACGCGCGGCTCCTTATATAGAATACGAATCTCGCGAGAATCCGACCGCGGGATGATGACGTTCGGGCGCGCTCGGGTTAACCGAGCAAGGCGGTAGGATCCGAGTCTGCCTCGGACCCGTGTAAAATGGGTGAAGTTCAGGGGGGTTCGGATCCTGAGGATCCGAACCCGCTCATCACTAGTTAAAAGCCTTATTAAGATCATCTGTATTAAAAACCAATCAGTTTCTGCACATTAGGGAAGTTACACAGTTAATTTAATTTATACACATTAATCCATGGCTGACATTAAAACCGTCTATAATGCAACTAGCGTTACCCCTGGCAACTAGCATTACCCCTGGCTACTAGTTTTACACAACCCTGGAAACTAGCATTAATCCTGGCAATGAGCATTTCCCCTGGCAACGAGCATGATACCCGTCCCTGTGCATGAAACCCCTGGCAATGAGCATGAATTCCAGAGCAAGAAACCCCTGGCAACGAGCAAGACACCCTGCCCATAAAACCCCTGGCAACGAGCATGACACCCAGCGTGTGAAGCCCTTGGCAACGAGTAGGTAATATGAAAGTAATTAGAAGCTCTACTGTAGGGCATAATGTATCACAGGCATTGCGGTGTGTGGCATAATATAATGCAAGTGGCATTACTCTGTGGGGTTTAATATGGTGAAATTTATTTTTTTCCCTGTGGTGGCCGAGGTCTGTTGGAGCAGGATCAAAAACTGGGGTGTAACGTAGTCTTTTCATGCAAGACCATGCCCATTTTAGCAAGGCCACGCCCCCTCACCTACGGCCGACACAGGCTTGAACACCCACCAGCAAAAACATAAATCGGCACCTCTGAACCTGGGTAACTGAACACAGTTTCAAGCCATGTCACAGTCGTGCCAGTGGCTTCAAACCCCATTCTTACATCAGGCTGGACCCGGATTAGTGGTGTGTCTTCTCTCTGTCAGCACTTGGAGATGACATCTCTCCCAGCCTGGTGATCTGGCTCTCCATAGGCTTTTAATGGGAACCAGGTCTCACCCATTTACACTGCACCGTTACCCGAGTGATTTTTCAAGGACCCTTTTCTATTGATCCACAACTCAGGTAGACCTGGCAGTAGAAAAGGGGTATTAATTAGTACTGTACCTCAGTCCATTTGATTTAACCATCTGGATTCAAGTATGACTATGCTTAAAACCAAGACTATAATGTTAGTGTTTGTGAATTCTGGACTACAGGATTTTGTACATGTTGTACAAAAAACAAACTAAAGCGCAAGGTACAAATACATTTATATCCTGCATTATTTAAATTTTTATTTTTTAAATATAGGAATAATGCAGTACACTCATTTGTATAAACTGCATAAAAAGCAAAATAATAATTAGCAGAATTGTGATAGAAAGTATATGGTAGTATGTTTAGAAAGAAGGGAAAATTAATGTTTTATAGAAATGCTGACCACAATTATCAAGTAAACATTTAGCAAATAAAGTAAATAAATATATGCTGACATTCTTTTCTCTGCCGTCAAAAAGTTATGAGTGTAGTTAAGTATAGGATAGTGAGTGAAGGACTATGGGGGTCATTCTGAGTTAATCGCTCACTAGCAGTTTTTAGCAGCCGTGCATACGCATTGTCCCCGCCAATGGGGAGTGTATTTTCGCTTTGCAGAAGTGCGAACGCTTGTGCAGCAGAGCGCCTGCAAAATCTTTTTGTGCAAAATAAGACCAGCCCTGTAGTTACTCTTCGTGTGCGTTGATTCTAACGACGGAGGGACGGCTTTTGACGTCACACACCCGCCCAGCGAACGCCCAGCCACACTTGCGTTTTTTCTGCTACGCCTGCATTTTTCCAAACACTCCCTGAAACTGTCAGTTGCCACCCAGAAACGCCCACTTCATGTCAATCTTCCTGCGATCGGCCGTGTGACAGGAATGTTCGTTAGACTCTGCAAACCCACGATGCTCATTGTACCTGTACGACGCGTCTGCACATTGTGATGCATACGCATGCGCAGAAATGACGATTTTTAGCCTGATCGCTGCACTGCGAACAACGGCAGCTAGCGATCAACTCTGAATGACCCCCAATGTTATTAATGGGATGCGTTTAGCATTCTCGCTGTCGGGATGACAGCGGTCATGTGACCAAAGCTGGAATCACGACGCAACTCAGGAGACCGGCGACCGATCACTGACAGCCAACATCCCAAAGGTGAGCATTGAGGTACGGGTTAGGCACTGGGGGGGGGGGGGGGTAGCGACACCCCCCAAGGACTAGGGTTAGGGAATGGGGCGGAGGGGGTAAAAATACTTAGCACCTCGAATGTTGGGATCTTCAATGTCGGGATGGCGTAGTCAGTCATGTGACCGATTGCAGTATGTATTCCGTTATTATTTATCCTTTGTACATGAAATATGGAATGGTTGCTACTGTATTAATAGCCTGTTTAAACATGTAGAACAAAAGTCAAGCATGCATATCAGGGGTTCAAAAGGAAAAGTACCTGTTACTACTACTAGAGACCAGACTAGGTGATTCTAGTGGCTCATCGGGCAAATAAACAGTCAAATTTCAATTTGAAATGGATGCTTTTGTACTGTGTCTGTATTTGCCCCTGAATTGGTATTGTAAAGCTTAACCAGTAAACATGGGTTCTGTGCAGCTCATCATTTTGAATAACCTGTACTAGTTTATCACCACAGACTCTTTATAGTACACCAGCCCATAACATCCCATACATTGTGTCAGTGGGCATGGAAATAAAACTAGCAAATGCAGATTAAATAGAAAAGTAATTAATTGTGATTTATCTATATATTAACTCTATAAGGTTTTTAACTGTGAAAGAAAGGCTGAACATAAAAATGTGGTTGAGGTATCAAATAAATGTGTTCCCATGTAAATGTGCCAGTCGAAGAGAAAAACAAGTTTGGAGCAACTGTTCAGGCATTGTGGTTAGGCAATATAAACAATTGCTCTACCACTATCACTATATCCACTTTATTTGTGTACCTTGTGAAGGGGATCATTGTCCTTATCTATATAAGGAGCTCAGTTGAGTGTCAGACTTTGTGTGTGCATGGTGTTCCATGGGGTGTGGTTCTTTTTATCGACAGTATCTAGGTCGACAATGTTTAGGTCGACCACTATAGGTCGACAGTCACTAGGTCGACATGGATGGAAGGTCGACAGGGTTTCTAGGTCGACATGTGCTAGGTCGACAGGTCTAAAGGTCGACATGAGGATTTTTTTTTTTTTTTGTCGTTTTCTTCGTAGAGTGACCGGGATCCCAAATTAGTGCACCGCGTCCCCTCGCATGGCTCGCTTCGCTCGCCATGCTTCGGGCATGGTGCCTTCGCTCTGCTACCGCTTCGCTCGGCACACTTTACCGTTCCAATCGTAGTCCACGTAGATCGTTAAGTATGAAAAAATCCCCCCCCCAAAAAAAATTGTGAAAAACTCATGTCGACCTTTAGACCTGTCGACCTAGCACATGTCGACCTAGAAACCCTGTCGACCTTCCATCCATGTCGACCCAGTGACTGTCGACCTATAGTGGTCGACCTAAACATTGTCGACCTAGAGACTGTCGATCTTCAGACCGGATCCCGTTCCATGATCAGGCCTAAAGTTAAGTAAATACTTTATTGCATGCTTACTAGGGATGAGCGGGTTCGGTTCCCTGAGAACCGAACCCACCCGATTTGGGGATCCGAGCCTTGATCCGAGTCAGGCTAAGTTTTTCGCACCTAACTCGGATCCAAAGACGAGGCAAAATGTCATTATTCCGCTGTCAGATCTCACAGGATTTGGATTCTATATATAGTCCCGGTGACCGACGCCATCTTCACTCTGGACATGGAGAGTGCACAGTAAGGACGTGTTCCTTCTGTGCTGTATTCTGTGCTATAATTGTATACGCAGGTTAGGAAAGGGGGGCAGGAAAGAACAGAGGGGTTGCAGCAGGAGAGTTGAGTGAACCTGGGGTGCTGCTTGTGTAGGTGTGCTGTGACTGTCACTGTGTTAGGGCTCTGCATAGTAGATTGTGCACTGCATATAGAATACTGTGGCTGTGTATAGGATCAGATGTTGTTCTCTGTCTAAGGGGCTGTGTATTGCCATACACTACTGCTATATATCCTCTGTATGTGATCCAAAGCAAAAAATATATTTCTATTGGTGTGTCACTCTGACTACTAGTACTGCAGCTGCCATACACTACTGCTATATATCCTCTGTGTGTGAACAGAGCAAAAAATATATTTTTATTGGTGCGTCATTCTGACTGCTAGTACTGCGGCTGCTGTACACTATTGCTATATATCCTCTGTGTGTGATCAAGAGCAAAAAATATATTTCTATTGGTGCATGACTCAGTGATGACTACCAGTACTGCCGTACACTACTGCTATATATCCACTGTGTGTGATCCAAAGCTAAAAATATATTTCTATTATATATTTTAAAGGGGTGCTCTGTCTGCTGTATCTGAAAGGGGTGATCTGTCCATCTATCCAGAGATTCAGGCCCAGTGTAAAATTAAAATAGTTAAAGCTAAAAACAAAAAGCCTAAAATTATATCTATAAAAAATAAATCTATTTTTTTGTTTGTGCTGTACCTCAGTGTACTATACAATTTTTATCTTATTTTAATAAGTACTGTGACACTGCCGGTCAGACAACAGTATATTATTTCCTACTCATAAGCATATTGTGCAACGCTGTTGGTGTAGTCAACCGTAGTGTGTAATTATTATATATATTTCTGATTCATTTGTGCGACACTGTAACTGTTGGTGTATGATATAAAAAATACTTCTACATATTTTTGAAAATTTTGTGGGGACTAGCCCCAAAGAAAATTCCTTTTTTGGAGCACTCTTTTGAAATGATTGATGTATGTTGTATAAAGGATTATTAAATAGTATTAAAACTTAACTTTTTATTTCTCACCTATCTAAAATAAAAGGGAGAATGTTCAGAACGTCTACAGTCAGACACTGAGGTAATTGTCACTCGTATTCAGTGAATGTCCCTGTCTCCCGTAATGTCAGAACGTGAATAAACAAATATGTTCATACTATTACTTTTTTTATTATTTTTCTTTTTCCTTTTGCTTAAAAATAAATTTCAAAACACTATAGTTGCTAATGAAAACAATACATAGGCCCTCATTCCGAGTTGATCGCTCGGTATTTTTCATCGCATCGCAATGAAAATCCGCTTAGTACGCATGCGCAATGTTCGCACTGCGACTGCGCCAAGTAACTTTGCTATGTAGAAAGTAATTTTACTCACGGCTTTTTCATCGCTCCGGCGAACGTAATGTGATTGACAGGAAATGGGTGTTACTGGGCGGAAACACGGCGTTTCAGGGGCGTGTGGCTGAAAACGCTACCGTTTCCGGAAAAAACGCAGGAGTGGCCGGAGAAACGGTGGGAGTGCCTGGGCGAACGCTGGGTGTGTTTGTGACGTCAACCAGGAACGACAAGCACTGAACTGATCGCACAGGCAGAGTAAGTCTGGAGCTACTCTGAAACTGCTAAGTAGTTAGTAATCGCAATATTGCGAATACATCGGTCGCAATTTTAAGAAGCTAAGATTCACTCCCAGTAGGCGGCGGCTTAGCGTGTGTAACTCTGCTAAATTCGCCTTGCGAGCGATCAACTCGGAATGAGGGCCATATTTAATATGTGTCTTTAAGACTATCAATCATTGTTAAGGTGAACACTCTGTGTAACCATACACATGTCATCTGATTAATTGCAGAGGAGCAATAAATGGTGGCAAACTGCTCTAATCAAGCTGGTAACAATCCTCAGGTGCTGCGGGAGGGGGTTACTCTAGACAAGAAAAACAAAAGGGATTTTTCCCACGCACTCTTCTGGCTGTTAGTAAGAAGAACTATATACTATGTAATAATAGAAAATATAGAGCTCTTCGTTACATATGTTTTGCAAAGGATATGATGAGCCTCCAGGTCACTTCACGGCTGCTCTATTACTGGAGGTCCCTAACTAAGCATAAGTCCAGGGCTTGGACCCCACAAAGTCGGCTCAGGCCCGACCACCCTAGGGCAGCACACCATTGAAATACTAAAGTGGTAATATGTGTTAAGAAAGAAGCAGAAGCTATGGGTTAGAAAGTGCTAAAGAAATAAGGGTGTTAATAAAATACTCAAAAGAGTAATATTAGTGAATAAATAGGAGTGTTACATAAGTGCTAAATAAATAATATGGCGTGCTGCCCCAAGGTAGCCCAGTCACACCAGACCTGAGGGGTACCACTCCCAAAACTCACACACAGCATAATAATAATAATAATAATAATAATAATAATCACTACGGGTCATACAATTGCTTAATGTACGGCCACATGATAATGGCACATACAAAACATATCCAGATTGAGAGCTAGCTTACCTGGAGGCACCCCTGTATCCTCCAAATGGCACCACAGGACATAGCATGCCCTCCTTTTGCAAAACATATGTAATGAAGAGCTCTACATTTTCTATTATTACATAGTATATAGTTCTTCTTACTAACAGCCAGCAGAGTGCGTGGGAAAAATCCCTTTTGTTTTTCTTGTCTAGAGTAACCCCCTCCCGCAGCACCTGAGGATTGTTACCAGCTTGATTAGAGCAGTTTGCCACCATTTATTGCAGTTCAGTGAGGCATAGATGGAGCCAGCATTAGGAGGGAATGCTGGGTCCTGTGGTGCCATTTGGAGGATACAGGGGTGCCTCCAGGTAAGCTAGCTCTCAATCTGGATATGTTTTGTATGTGCCATTATCATGTGGCCGTACATTAAGCAATTGTATGACCCATAGTGATTATTATTATTATTATTATTATTATTATGCTGTGTGTGAGTTTGGGGAGTGGTACCCCTCAGGTCTGGTGTGACTGGGCTACCTTGGGGCAGCACGCCATATTATTTATTTAGCACTTATGTAACACTCCTATTTTTTCACTAATATTACTCTTTTGAGTATTTTATTAACACCCTTATCTCTGTAGCACTTTCTAACCCATAGCTTCAGCTTCTTTCTTAACACTTATTAACACTTTAGTATTTCAATAATGTGCTGCCCTAGGGTGGTCGGGCCTGAGCCGACTTTGTGGGGTCCAAGCCCTGGACTTATGGTTAGTTAGGGACCTCCAGTAATAGAGCAGCCGTGAAGTGGCCTGGAGGCTTATCACATCTTTTGCAAAACATATGTAACGAAGAGCTCTACATTTTCTATTATTACATAGTATATAGTTCTTCTTACTAACAGCCAGCAGAGTGCGTGGGAAAAATCCCTTTTGTTTTTCTTGTAAATTGCAGAGGAAAAAGGTTTTATACACATCATGCAGTGGCATTTGATTTTAAGCCACTTCCTAACCACAATTTACATATTACCCATCACTATATCAGCTCTGCAATGCTCCTGAGCACATTCTTAGCTTGAATGAAACTAAGTTGCCAAATGGCAGATTGTTGCAGAGCTGAATAATTTCAAAACACTGTGGTTACTGATGAAAACAATACATGATTAGCATGTGTCTTTAAGACTAACAATCATCATTGAGGCGGATACCATGCATATGTCATATGACTAAATTCCAGTATATACATATCATATAGAAGCATTTGGTTTAAAACCACTTCCTAAACGTTTTTTCACAATTCACATATTGCACATCACTTTATCAGCTCTGCAATGTTCCTGAGCTCATTCTCAGCTCAAATGAAACTAAGTTGCCAAATGGCAGATTGTTGCAAAGCTGGATTTCTCTCCAGAATGTTTCTAAATCAGACCACACGCTGCCTCTCACTTTCTTATGGAAAAATTTGTACCCATCACTTCCCACACATTTGCCATGAAACATATCATCACACATGACTGTTGTGGAATGTCATTTTTTTCAGGCGGACATTTCCCTCCTTATTCAATTTAAATGAGAAAACTAATGAAACCGCAAATCATCACATGCAAGACCATATATCCGGACTTTATCACATATGGTATGCGGTGAGGGACAAATGTCACCTTATCTTTCACCTTTATACCAGTGTGATCTGTCTGAGAAACATTTGATAAACTGAGACCATAGGTGCACCTCTGTTAAATTATTCCCATAAGGCCTCAATTTTGTTTTTTACTATAGGTTATTTCAGGCTATTGTGTGGGAAGTGGAGAGAAATAGTACAATCCAATATACAGTTACCCCCATCTGCTGCCCTTCCTCATCAAAGAAGCGGAAGAAGGGTGAGAGTAGGGGTACTGATGGATTGATAGAAAAAAAGCCACAGTATCCTCTTGTGTCTCCGTCTCTGGTGTTAGAGCAGCCCTGTTGCCTTAGGCATTGCAGGGCTGCAATGCGCCGCAGGGACCGGTGGGATACCTGTGAAATGAGAAAGGAAGTGTGTGGACCTGGTATACCAGAAAATATTTTGTGCTCAGTTTAGCTAAAGATCACTTGTTTAAATTAATATAATAATGCGCTTTATGAGCGTGATCCGTAGCTTATTACCACCCAAGAGCACATGACAAAGAGCTGTCCTTAAAATCATTGTCCCGGGCAGTTCATCCACCCTCCTGTTTTCATAAGCAATATTTGTGAATGAAAAGCATTTTTTTTCAAAAAGGGGAAGCGGGACACTGAGACCCGTGGGCATGGAAAATTCAATGATTAAAAAAATATATACAACGCCGCACCCTGCGGCTGAAATGCTGCCACGTTGTTGCCAAGTCTTGAATCACCCTGTCCATTCATCAGCAGCTCAATATCCTTATTTCAGATGGCGTTTTAAACATGCCACTGGACATAACAGTTTAGCTCCTTTCAGGCAGTGATTTCACGTGCCGCCCAGTGGGATACCCTGATTCCAGATGACACTGAGCATAGCTGGATACCCCGTCTCAAAAAACTGTTTCACATGCCTCCCAATGGAATACCCTGGTTTTAGATAGCGCTGAACATAGCTGGTTACCACGTCTCTAGGGTAGTTTCATATGCCGTCCAACCTCTTCAATTAGTATGTCTCTGGTAGCGATTTCAGCTGCCGCCTTCCACAGCTGATTTGCCGGATCCCGAGTAGCGGCTTCACATGCGTCCCGACACAGCGTCCTCCTGCAGAGAGGAGCTGTTTAGTGGAGCACAACGTCTCAGCTGGACGTACGTTTCACAAACGTGCTTGATCACCAGCCTGACCTGGTGATCAAGCAAAAAGCCTAAAATTATATCTATAAAAAAATAAAATCTATTTTTTTTGTTTGTGCTGTACCCCAGTGTACTATACAATTTTTATCTTATTTTAATAAGTACTGTGACACTGCCGGTCAGACCACAGTATATTATTTCCTATCATAAGCACATTGTGCAACGCTGTTGGTGTAGTCAACCGTAGTGTGTAATTATTATATATATTTCTGATTCATTTGTGCGACACTGTAACTGTTGGTGTGTGATATAAAAAAATACTTCTACATATTTTTGACTCATTTTTGCAACACTGTAACCGCAGTGTGTGATATAAAAAATAATATATATTTTCAAATTAGTATTTTGTGCTGTGTCATCCCAGTATACATCCAGGGACTGCAGCTGCTCCACCCATTTAGGGGTTTTCTGTCTGTCCACCCAAAATAAAAGATTTTTTTTTATATATATTTTGTGCTGTATCCTCCCAGAATACTGTACATCCAGGGCTGCTCCATCCATTTCAGGGTGTTTTGTCTGTATCTCATATTTTTATTATAATTTATTGTTCTATTTTTATAACTCTTCTTATCACCACGTTGTAATTAATTCATATTAATATTACAAATAATAATAATAATAATTTAGATCAATTTAAATTAAATTAATATAAATAAACTTTACACACTCATTTAGTGAACTTTCTGCATATCGAAGATATCTTGATGGAAATTAAGAATTTGATTCTAAATAAATTAAATTAAAATTAATTGAAATTAAAATAAATTAAATCTAAAATATTGTATTTTTTTTTTCATTTTTGCTTTAATCATCTTTTTGTGAACTGAAAGCTTGATCCTTGCCTAATGCATCTTTTTTTAAATACATTATTTTTTTATTTTTTTGTCCTCTTAGTATATACATCCATGGGCTGCTGCTGCTTCGTCCAGCTACCTCGGTGCAACCTTTTGGCATAAATTAAATAAAAACATTATTGTGAGCTGTGAGATGTTTACAATTGTCTGGAAATGAGTGGAAATGAATGATATTGAGGTTAATAATACTGTAGGAACAAAAACACCCCTAAATTCTGTTATTTAGCTGTTTTGATGATTTTTCGAAAAAATCCAGATCCAAATCTAATACCAAAACCTGCAAGGGTGGTTTTGGCAAAACCAATCCAGATCCAAAACATGAAGGTGATCCAGATCCAAAACCAAAACACAAAACCAGAAAAATGGCCAGGTGCACACCACTAATACCCTTAACAGAATGTCTCCAATGCAGCAAAAAAAAAAATATCGTAAGAGCCTTACTGGAAGGCATGAGCTGTTAAAGAAAAAAACCTAACCGTCGATTTCGATGGGTCTCTACAAGTACATTATAAAAATCTTTAGAATTACACTCAGGCATAATGGCATTATACACAAGTTTAATGAATTCTACAAATGATGACTGCTGTTTACAGTTAGAATGTGAATGAATGCATGATAGACAAGGCAGTGTATGTACTGTATATTATCATCTACAGCATATAACACCTTCACAGATCCCGGCATCTTATGAGGAAAACATTTTTTCCTTTGCTTGTTCTGGATAAAATTACTGCGAGCTACACAAAATGCAGATCACTGTATGTTTACACACTGTATAGAATAATAGAATCACTGTCAGAAAGACTGTAACAACTCAGAGTTGTGCAGTTTCTAAGTGGATAACTGGTGCACAAAACAAACCCTTTATCATTACTACAATATCTTATTATTAGAATATTGAATTATTAGAATAATTCACTGTAAATCAATACTGCTGGTGACTATCACAGCACCGCACTCCAGTCTCTGCTCAGATACGCCAAGCTGACGTAGGTGGGCAGTCATAATGTGGGTTTTACTCAAGTGGCCACCACTAAGAATATTGAAATAGCGCTCCTGCAATTGTCAGATACTTACATCACACTTAAAAATCCATAGTTATTACACATAGGTAGCATGGGCCTCTCCAGGCATGTGAATTCATAAAGCACAGATATACCGCTAATACATTTTTAGGATTTATTGAGAAAATATCTCCAGGGTTAAATTTAAAAAGAAAACAAATAAAGAAACAAAACATACATTTATGATATGCATAGATTGACTTCAAGTTAATAAAAGGGAATAAAGCATCAGAACCCTAAATTATTTTACTCTGAGGTTTAGGTGATCTGTATGGGAGAGACCACATGCAGCAGAAGATTGGATCACTCCTAGCCTGAAGTTACTCCCTTGTAGAGTGAACACCCAGTAGTGTGGGCTGCTGATCCTTATAGTCCCACAACAACCCTCCTTCCAGGAGCCCCCCACTCTTTCCAGGCTGAAAATGGATGCTTCCTTATTTCTCCCAAGACCTATGTAGATGCAAATTAGGTTGTCTCCATGGACACTAAATATCATATAACTCTCTTGCTTAAGACATGTATTTTAAGCTATACAGGAAGTTGGGCATATGGATCCTCAAAGGGACAAGAGCTTGATTTAGAGGTATATGTAGTGCCGATTTTTGCGCAGTTGAGCATTTTTTATACTGATTGTGATGTATTGCAGTCACTAGGCAGGGAGTGTGAGGGTTACGTTTTTAATGGCCTATTTTTAGAGGTCTAGTAAGGAACTGTGAGGGAGTATAGTGGTTGAGGCTAGGTATCCATTTTCCTGTTTACGAAATAGAGCTCTGTCTCTTTGAGGGTTTTTTTCCCGTCACTGCCTTCACTTTTTTCCCCTTTTTGTCAATCCTGGTACATTAGCGAGACAGAACGGCTGTCCAGTGGCTATGTCAGGGGCATGTTTGATTTTGGTGTACTCTCTAGCAATGCATAGGTTGGCTGGTTCCACTCTCTGTGAGATCAGCAGCATTGGTTATCTAGCCATGCTCTGCTTGTTAGGGGGTTGGAGCCCGGTAAAGTATACATCTACAAGTACAGATGTGTCACTATACAAAATCCAGAGATTAGTGGGATCATCGGACTGGGTCCTGATCGACAAGAGGCCAAGACAGCACTCATCCAGACCTGCGAGAAATTCGGCCGAGCTTCAGGGGCAAAGGTCAGCTACGGGAAGTCAGAGGCTATGATCTTTGGGCAGTGGCACCTGTCATCCTCTGCACCATTCCCCTTCACTATCAAGCCGGACTTCATCAAAATTCTGGAAGTCTGGTTTGGTGGTGAGGGCCCAGCCCTGAAGTTCTGGGAGGAACGCTTTACAGACACCGGAGCAGCATGGCCACTGTAAGAGTAAGACACTCCCACTGTGGTGTATAGTGAAATGGGGACTGGGAGACACTGTTCGGATGGGTAGTGGGAGGATATGCCCCTGCTACCCATAGCTATATGGGTATTAAAACAGCCAAGGCAGTGCGCACTCCCGTGTATTTCCCCTTTTACACTGCCAGCTTGTAACACAGATTATTGCACATGAGCGTGCATAACCCATGTTGCTGTTTGGTGTAAAAGGGCCCAGTTGGAATAATCCGAGGCGAGTGACCCGGTATTCCAATTTGGGTAGCTTGCAGGGTTGAACACGGGTTCAACCCGGCAAGCTGTGCTGTGTAAACGGGAGCCAGGTCGCATCAACCCGGCTCCCTTTCACTGTGTATGTACGGATGGTGCTAGGAGATCATGTGATCTCCAAGCACAGCCCCTGCCGCATCACCGCTGACATCAGCATCCCGGCAATACGCATGGGTTGGAAAGTGCGTCGGAGAGGGGCCTGAGGCGGGTCGCATCCGGGAAGATCCCGTGTCAGGATCCTGGGTACAACCCGCTATATTAGGTCTAAAAGAGTTATATGTATGTACAGTATGTACTAAATGTACAGTATGTGTGTGGTGTGTTACGTTTGTATATGTTTGCAAAGTGTGTGTTTATGTGTGTTACATACACTTGTTGATAAAAACTCTGGTGCCTTCAGGTATAGTAATTAAATAGAATTCCATTCAAACAGACACTCTGGAGGAGTATTTTTTAAATCAAATAAAGTGTATTAAAACACACATAGTGACGCTCCAACATTTCGGGGATAACTTGCCCCTTTATAAAGTTAAACCTTGACAAAAGGGCAACGCAGTCGAGTCACATTATTATGACCGGGATGCAGTTAAGTTCCTGATGGACAGGATCCCGGTGGATGAAATCTCGATGCCAAAGGACACCACAAGCCCGGCGTCTACATATCGGCACCACCAGGGATACTGGCATGAAAATACAGACAGCGAGAATCCTGAACATCCTTCCAGTGGGACAGGTGGGGGAAGTTAGGTTTAGGTATGAGAAGGGGGTTAGTGTGCAGGGATGGGAAGGGTAAGAGTTAGGCACCACCGGGGAGGGTTAGGTTTAGGCACCCACAAGGGAGGCTTAGGGTTTCGGTAGGGAGCAGGGGTGGCTTAGGGTACTTTACAGGGGGCTGTCAGGATTCTGATGGTTAGGATGCCGCTGTCGGTATTCTGACCACCAACATCCCATCCATCGGGTAAACATACTGAACCCTTAAGATCACCTGCTAATAGCCAGAGTAACCAACGTGTGCAGTATGGACAGCAGCTAGATGCGCTGGGAGTGACTTAATAAGGTGCTAGTTGGTTGGCATAGGTATATTTTGACGGGGAGCTGCTGCACTGTAGCATGTTGGGCAGCAACTCGGATAAATTGCCCCTTTTACCCATGACAGCGAGTGATATGTGTGACTCGACCATGTCTATATACTAGAGATGTGCACCGGACACTTTTCGGGTTTTATGTATTGGTTTTAGATCTGGATCTCTGTTCGTGTTTTGGATCTGGACTGGTTTTGCCAAAACCACCCTTTCTGGTTTTGGTTTTGGATCTGGAGTTTTTTGGAAAAAAAACCCAATCTCAGAATTTGTTGGGTTTTTTTTATCCTACAGTATTATTAACCTCAATAACGTTAATTTCCACACATTTCAAGTCTGTTCTAAATACCTCATACCTCACAATAATGTTTTTAGGCCAAAGGTTGGACCGAGGTACTGTAGCTGGATGACTAAGCTAAGCAACACAAGTGGGAGGCACAAACACCTGGCCCATCTAGGAGTGGCACTGCAGTGGCAGACAGGATAGCATTTTTAAAAAGAGCACATAAAGCAAAGAAAAAAAAGAGGTACAAAATGGAATTGTCCTTTGGCCCTCCCACCCACTCTTATGTTGTTTAAACAGGACATGCACAGTTTAATGAACCCATCATTTCAGCGACAGGTGGTCACCCTGGAAAAAGCTTGCCAAGTTCTCTGAATTATAGCTAGCTACAAACATACCACCTCCATATTTGATGACTTTTCACATTATGAGAAGAGGCAAGAGGAAGAGGACAGTGTCAAGAAGGTAATTAAAAATTAGAGAGGCGCAATCATGAACAATACACAGGTTTTCACTTACACGCCTATCTTTGTGTGGAACAGAAAGGACTTTAACCAAGCAAATATATAATTACCGCATTACTGGACAAACTGAAAAACTAGGGGCCAGAGCCTCCAAATTTGAACCCCCTTGTCCATTTTCAGGGATTATGATAATCTCATATTTAATGCTTTGGTGCAAATAAACTGGGGTATATCACAGAATTAAGATTGGATATTTTCCCCTCCATGGAGTCTGGAGATTTATTTTGTGAAAATCTTGTGGGTTTATTTTTTTCCATTTTTTAATTGCGTTTTTATTTACATATTTTGTGACAGATGCCTTACAGTATTTTGGTTTTTCACTGCTCCCAGTTACATGCATGTGAGTATACCTGTGTGTCCCAGTTACACGCATGTGAGCATACCTGTGTGTCTTGTTTATTTTATTCAAATTTTATTTTTAAATAAAACAGCCCCTTAGATGTTTTAGCAGCCCCTTGTGAGGCCCCACAGCAACCCCGAATCAGGCAAGTTGAGTACGGGTGAGTTCGCCACAGTACTAAACAGAATTGTGCAGTGAATTATTTACTATTGAGCCCCTGCCCTAGTGGAGCTTACCACTCTAGTCTAAACTCATTTCATATTACAAGTAGGACTGTGGGAGGAAGCAATGCTAACATCTGTGCCAGCAGCATGCCTCAGCCTGGCAAGACAGACATCTTCCTGGCTGTAAGCCACCATGATACTCCATACTGGGACTTATTCAGTTACTGTTTGTGCCACATAGAGCACTTGGCCCATCTAGTGCTGCAGTGCAATGGAAAGCTGATGCAATGCAAGATCACTGAAACTCTGTTCTTCTAACACCGCAAGGTTATGCGATAACCCTACACAGCCCTTATATTGTACAATTATTAAGGAGAAAACATTTACAAAATAAAGGAAAAGAACCCCGTACAACAAATGTGCATCTTGTAAATAATCCCAAAATGTGGAACATTAATAATAAATCAAAATTAAGGTTGGGTACACAGTGCACACTAGAAGATATATCTACTAGAGATGAGCGGGTTCAGACAGGACACCCCTGGAATTATACAGCAGCGCCTCTGGATTTATAAAGCCGATGGGCAGCACCTCTGGATTTATACAGCAGATAGGTAGCACCCCTGTATGTATACAGCAAATAGGCAGCACCCCTAGACTTATACAGCATAGGCAGCACACCTAGAGAATTACACAGCACAGCAGACAGGCAGCAGAACCCCTGGACTTAAACGACAGTGTGTCAGCACCCCTGGACTGATAGGGCAGAGGGGCAGCACTCCTGGAATGAGGTGGCAGACAAAGAAATGACGTGCAAGATGGAATTGTCCTTGGGCCATCCCATCCACACTTATGTTGTATAAACAGGACACGCACACTTTAACAAACCAATCATTTCAGCAACAGGGTCTGCCACACGACTGACTGAAATTATTGGTCTGTTTGGGCCCCCACCAAAAAAGAAGCAATTAATCACTCCTTGCACAAACTGGCTCTACAGAGGCAAGATGTTGTCCTCATCCTCCGATTCCTCCCCCCCTTCAGTGTTTACACCCTCATCCTCATCCTCACAGATAAATAATTCCACACCAAAGAGGTGGATTTTTTTGTATTTTGCCCAGGCACGACAATGGGCTTTTTCATCCCATGGCCAACAACTGTCTCCAATGGAGCCTTATTCAAACAAATCACATCACCATCAGAATCCTCATGGTCAACTTCCTCCTCAGCACCAGCTACACCAATATCCTCCTCATCCTGGTGTACTTCTACAGTGACATCCTCAATCTCAATATCAGCAACTGGACTGGTGGTGCTCCTCCCAGCACTTGCAGGGGGCATGCAAATGGTGGTAGGAGCCTCCTTTTCCCATACAGTTTTGGGAAGGTCAGAACTATACATAGCAACCGCGGACACACTTAGACTCTCCGTAGGGATTTCTGATATCTCTGAATGCACAGTTGTTTTTTCCTATACTATAACAAGCTTTATTTTTTTCATTTTTTGAGAGGAAGTAGGGCTTCCATCTTCATTAGAAGCTGAACCACCAGTCATGAACATAGGCCAAGGCCTTAACCTTCCCTTGCCACTTCGTGTTGTGAATGGCATATTTACAATTTTACGTTTCTTATCAGATAATTACTTCTTTTTTTTTGGTTATTCGTTTTTGGTTTTTGGATTTTACATGCCCTCTATGACATTGGGCATTTGCCTTAGCAGATGACGTTGATGTAATTGCATCGTTAATATCATGACTGGTGGCAGCATCAGCACTAGTACTAGGAACTGGAAGTGGTTCCTGATCTTTCACTATTTTTTCCTCCAAATTGTTGTTTTCCATTTCACAGGACAGCACCCCTTTATTATTACAGCACACAGAACATACAAAACAGGGCCAGTGTACCTTTATTTTCACAGCACCACTGTCTTTTTACAGCATACAGGACAGGGCCAGTGTACCTTTATTTTAACTGCACCCCTGTATTTTTACAGCATACAGGACAGGGCCAGTGTAGCTTAATTTTCACAGCACCCCTGTATTTTTACAGCATACAGGACAGGGCCAGCGTACCTTTATTTTAACAACACCCCTGTATTTATAGCAAACAGGACAGGACCAGCTCCCCTGTATTTTAACAACAACACCTCAGTATTTAAATTTTTACAGCATACAGGATAGGGCCAGCAGCTCTGTAATGTAACAACACCCCTGTAATTTTACTGCATACAAGACAGGGCCAGTGTACCTTTATTTATGTAACACCCCTGTATTTTTACATCATACAGGACAGAAACAGCACCACTGTATTTTCACAGCACCCCTGTATTTTTTTTACAGCATACAGGACAAAACCAGCACCCCTGTATTTTTGCAGCATACAGGACAGGGCCAGTGTACCTTTATTTATACAAAACCACTGTATTTATTTTTTATAGCATACTGGACAGAACCAGCACCCCTGTATTTTCACAGCATCCCTGTATTTTACAGCATACAAGACAGGGCCAGTGTACCTTTATTTATACAACACCCCTGTATTTTTTAAAGTATACAGTACAGAACCAGCATGCCTGTATTTTTACAGCATACAGGACAGGGCCAGTGTACCTATATTTATACAACACCCCTGTATTTTTTACAGTATACAGGACAGAACCAGCACCTCTGTATTTTCATAGAACCCCTGTATTTTTACAGCATACAGGACAGGGCCAGTGTACCTTTATTTATACAACACCCCTGTATTTTTTACAGCATACAGGACAGAACCAACACCCCTGTATTTTCACAGAACCCCTGCATTTATACAGCATACAGGACAGAGCCATCACCCCTGTATTTATTTTTTAAATATATTTATTGGGTTTTTTAATTAAACATCGACAGAACAATAAAGAAAGAACTAATGCCACACACAGCGGAAAATCAGAAGACAAAAGATCAGGTTTGACATGGAAAAACGGGTGGTCTTCAGTATGCCGGCGGTCAGGCTCCCGGCGACCAGCATACCGGCGCCGGGAGCCCGACAGCCGGCATACCGACACTTATTCTCCCTCGTGGGGGTCCACGACCCCCCAGGAGGGAGAATAAAATAGTGTGGCGTGCGTAGCGCGCCACCGTGCCCGTAGCGTGGCGAATGCAGCGAGCCCGCAAGGGGCTCAATTGTGCTCGCCACACTGTCGGTAAGCCAGCGGTCAGGCTCCCAGCGCCGGTATGCTGGTCGCCGGGAGCCCGACCGCCGGCATATCGTAGTGAACCCGGAAAAACAGATGTAAACAAATGTATTAAACATCCTAGTGATATTTGGTGGACCCCCTTTATTGAAGTAAACCTTAGTTACCTTTTATACCAGTAAATAAAGACACGGAGACATGATTTTGGCAGAAAAATTGCTAGCTATTTATTTGACCCTAACCATAGCAAAACCTGTAATTGGGAAAAATTTGTTAAGATGCCGAATCAGCCGGCATAATGGTGGCAGAAAAAAGAACGGCTCTATTAAACTATTGGTAAACTTAAATTGGTAAACTGACCGAAACCGTCCAGCACCCTATCAAAACTGGTAATAGGTGTCAACACAACCCCCACAGTGACTTCCCACCGCTCCTGGGTGCCCTGCCGCTGCCTCCCGGATGGGTGGTCGAGCGGCCATTAAGTCGATGGAGGTGAGTGCACCTAAACCATATAACACTGAAACTTACTACCTATAAAAAACCATAACAACTACAAACTGCCGTTCTTTTCCGCCTATAAATAGCCAACGAATGAAAACAGCTAAGCAATTAACCGCCAATGCACTCCGCGTCAAACAAAACAACCTCTACCCTTAGGGCGGGAGGGCGGGAGAAAATTCAGCAAGCAAAGAGACCTAAAATGGCCACTCCAGCCTATATATACCTTAACCCTCCCCCTTTCCTAAGGCTGTACTACCTCACAGCTAGGTCCACCCCTCACAGGATGTTTAACCCATTCCTCTCCTATGTTAGTCAATTCTCTCTCCTAAACATCCTAGTGATATTTGGTGGACCCCCTTTATTGAAGTAAACCTTAGTTACCTTTTATACCAGTAAATAAAGACACGGAGACATGATTTTGGCAGAAAAATTGCTAGCTATTTATTTGACCCTAACCATAGCAAAACCTGTAATTGGGAAAAATTTGTTAAGATGCCGAATCAGCCGGCATAATGGTGGCAGAAAAAAGAACGGCTCTATTAAACTATTGGTAAACTTAAATTGGTAAACTGACCGAAACCGTCCAGCACCCTATCAAAACCGGTAATAGGTGTCAACACAACCCCCACAGTGACTTCCCACCGCTCCTGGGTGCCCTGCCGCTGCCTCCCGGATGGGTGGTCGAGCGGCCATTAAGTCGATGGAGGTGAGTGCACCTAAACCATATAACACTGAAACTTACTACCTATAAAAAACCATAACAACTACAAACTGCCGTTCTTTTCCGCCAACAGCGAAGGACTCCATCCCAGAGTTCTCGCACCGCCACCATAAACTACCCTAACTCCTGCAACACTAGGAACAGATCCTCCTGGAAAAACATCATCCCCTCATTGGATAGATGCACACCATCAGGCCGAAAAAGGTGTTTGTCTCGGAACCGAATCCTAGGGTGGCGAACGACTTTACCTCCATGGGCCAAGACCCACTTCGCCACCGCCCCTTTCACCTTTAACCTGGCCTCATCCATTACGCGTCCGTCCTCCACACCTCGCCAACTCAACCTTGGCACAATCAGGGAAAATACCAATATACAATTGGTCCATGCTGCGGCCACCTTTGCCAGATCTTGTATCATGGCCCACCGTAGCTCCAAGGAAGTCCTCTTCCCTAGGTCGTTGCCACCTAAGTGGACAACCAAAACCTTGGGAACTCCATGCTTCCTGGCCTGACTGACCAGTCTACTCAATAGATCTGTCCACATCATACCTCGCCAACCAAGCCATCTGATTCCCTGACCTCTAGGAAACCTCTGAGAAGTATCAGAGGCCAAAAACCTTGCTGCCCAGAAGACATACGAGTGGCCTACCACCCAAACGGACAAGCCATCAGCGAAACAACTTGAATGGAAGGAAAAAGGGGTAAAATGTGTTACTATAATTCTACTCCATAGCATGTATTATGTTAACCTGAAGGATCTGCCAAAAGAAAAAAAAATTTTTATTGCTTCCTAATGTCGCAGCAGACACGGCCTAGCCGATCTCCCGAGCTCCTAGCCAATTTGAAGTAAAAGCATTAAGACATTAAGGGAAAGGCAAAAGAAACAAAACGAAATTAAAAAAGGGGGGGGGGGTATAAAAAGGGGTAAAACATGAAATAACTCAGCTGGAGGTGAAAGCATAAAAACCTGCTGAGGGACTTTGATAAGAACAGATTAGCCGAATTAATGATTAGAATTCAGTCCGTCAAGTCAGGCAAAAATCGCAAAATAACTCCAGACCCCCGCTGCTGGCTCACGCCCGCAGCGGCAAGTGGCTAATCCCTGAGTAGGATCACACACGGGTAAACGAACCAACACACAATGAACATAACAAATGCATAAACACCAAGCAAACATTATCTTACTCTAACTTCTTGATGCAAGCTACGCTTAAGCAAAGAATCTCAGGCGACGGGGCGAATGTACCGCTTATAACAGGACGACTTCCATCGTCCCACCGCCTGGATCTGGGCTCCCGAAAAACCCGCGGCTGCTGCCGCCGTAGCAGCCCCAATGCGGAAGGAGTGTGTACTGAAGTGGGAGGGGGAAAGGCCCAAGCTCGTCAGACAGCGACCCATCATCCACCGAAATTGGAACTTAGTTACTGGCCGCCCGTCATAGTGCAACAACCACGACCCCCGACAGTCGGGCATAACTGCCTCATATTGTACTGCCAACCGTACTGGGCATATGCTCTCCTCAAGTGCCGGAACCAGGGTGACCCATCGTCCCTTCCCCACCTGGTCCGTCTTAGAGCGTCGCAATCTGCACAGCAAGGACCTCCCACTCACCACTACGTCCTCTACCAGCATGCGCGAATCAGTTTGCTTAGAAGGCGCTACCAACTCCGATATCCTAAAGGCGCCGTGGTAAGCCATAGAGAAAGCCAATCTAAAAAGCAGCGATTCGAACATAGATGATGCGATGGCTCCAACCGACCCAATGATGCCTGGCAGCAACGCCGCATCGATGGGCCGCCTTCTGTCAGGCGGCGTAGGTGCTACGCGCGCCCATCCTTTCATAGCCTTAAGCAGAATACCACTTTTCGTCAGGTCGGGAACCCCTTTAATTCTGCAGAAGAACGCAATGCCAGCCAAGTACCGGGACACCACCGCTCTAGACCTACCTGAAACATAAAGCTGCCAAATAAAAGAAAGCATCATCCGATGCCCGCTCTTACCTCGTTGCTTCCGTCCTCTAGCAAATTCCTCCCATTCGCTCCAGGCCTGCTTGTAAGCCTTAAGCGTGGATGGCGCGACCGAACGCAGTGCTAGACCTTCCAGTCCGGCTTGATGACCCGCCAGACATAACCGGGACAATGAAAACCTTGTTCCTCGGCCTCGGGAGCCAACCAGTAAAACCTCTCCCATTGCCCTCGCGATAGCGCGTCAGCGACCCCATTTTCTAGACCCGGTACGTGTTGTGCCCGAAACCACACATTCCTGCGCAGGCAAGTAAGCAGCGACTGCCCTAGCACCCAAAGCACTACCAGCGATTTTGCCCTCTGGTTGTTAATCGCGTGCACCACGCCCAGATTGTCGCATCTGAACAGGATGCTGCGATGCGCTAACCGCTCGCCCCAGATTTCCAGCGCAACCATGATGGGAAAGAGTTCCAGGAGCAGAAGGTCCTTAGTGAAACCCGCCTGGTGCCAGTCTGCCGGCCACGATGCCGCGCACCAAGATCCCTCAAGAAAGCAACCAAAACCGGAGGCTCCTGCCGCATCGGTGAAAAGCTGCAATCTGGCGCTGTCGACCGTTGGAGCCTGCCATATTCGCACACCGTTGAAGTCCTCCAGGAACGAGGCCCAAACTGCCAGATCTCTTTTTATCTCAGCGGGCAAGCGTACAAAGTGGTGCGGCCTGGCACACCCCGCGGTCGCTCTTTCCAGCTTCCGGCAGAAAACCCTGCCCATCGGAATGACCCGACAAGCAAAGTTAAACATGCCCAGCAAGGATTGCGCCTGCCGCAGCTTAACCTTACGCGAACCCATGAATTGGCCAATGGCTTCGCGAAGCTTAGCCACTTTGTCCACAGGAAGGCGACATTCGCCTGACACCGTGTCGATCTCGATTCCTAGAAATGACAGGCAAGAGATCGGTCCCTCCGTTTTGTCCTCGGCCACTGGTACACCGAAATGACAAAACAATGCTCGTATACTGAAAAGCAGGTTGCCGCACCGCGGCGAACCCGACGGACCCGTACAAAGGAAATCATCGAGGTAATGGGCAACACCGTGCCCACCCGACGAAGACTCCACGCACCAATGCAGGAAGGTGCTAAAACGTTCAAAATACGAGCATGAAACGGAACACCCCATCGGCAAACATTTGTCAATGAAATATTCCGATCCAATCCGGAAACCCATAAAACGGAATGAGTCCGGATGGAGGGGTAGCAACCTAAAAGCGGATTCGACGTCAATCTTTGCCATGAGGGCCCCAGCGCCGTAGCTGCGGACCAAATTAAGCGCCTCGTCAAACGACTGATACACTACCGAGCAATGACCCGGAGGTATGGCGTCGTTGACCGAGGACCCCGCTGGGTAGGAAAGGTGTTGGATCAGTCTGAAGGACCCGGGTGTTTTCTTGGGTACCACCCCCACCGGGGAGATGACGAGATCCGCCACTGGGGGTGTTGCAAACGGCCCCTCCATCCTGCCCAGCCTAACCTCCTTATCGACTTTTTCCCGCAACACTAAAGGCAAGGCCCGAGCAGACTGGAGGTTCCTCTGTGCCCGAACTGTAACATCGCTCGCAACAGGCAAGCGGAAACCAAAACTAAAACCTTCGTATAAAAACCTGGCATCCTCCTTATTCGGATACCAACCCAACCATTTACGCATAGCCTTTAACCTAATTGGCGTTGGTGCCCTGTGGAGCGCCCCCGCCGGGTGCCCCTCTCGAGTAGGATTGCTTAGAACGGGGACCCTGCCGAGTATTCTTGAAGCAGGAGGAGGCAGGGTGGGAACCCCCGCAATGGAGGCAAGCGTGACGGAACCGACACTGCTTGCCGTAGGAACATGCAGCGTTGTTAAACGCGAAACATAACCCTTTCGTTGCGGGCTGTTTCCCAGCCCGGACGGCCGACCTACCTGGCTTGGCCGACCCGCCGTCCGCGCCGGGCGCATGGGCGGACGGCCCGGCACGGCGTCCGTCTGCCCCTGCGCTCCGGGGCTCCTTGTCCTGCTGCGAGGCCCTGGTGACCTTAAGCCATACCTCCACGTCCTTGAAACCGAAGTCCATAACGTACAACCCATCCTGCTTCTCTCTGAATTCCTCATCATACCTACGCCATTCGTTACCCGCCGACGTGCGTTGCATATCATGCACGAGATGCAGGTATCGAATTACATTCATATGTTCGTCTGGCCTGTCTTCAAGGTAGCAAGCCGCGAAAACCAAAAACCCCGCCAGCCAGTTATCAAACGTGCGGAACGCCTCGGCCCCTATGCCCTTCTTAGCGGTTGCTGCCTTGAACTCTTTTTTAGAGTCTTTAGTCAAGACGAAGACATCTACGTAGTCCCCCCTGCGAATCCTTTTGCTGCAGCTATCCCTAAGCCCTCACATGACAGCAGTATATTCGCAGCGGACCACGCCTGGCAAGTCGCGTCGCTTCCTGGCCTTGCGAGATTCTTTGCTAAGCCGCCTTCGCCTCTTGCGCCTCTCCTGCTGCCCAGCCGCCTTCCTGGCGTATTTAGTCGCCCTTTTCTTCGCCTTCGTCGTGCTACTGACGTCGGACGCTGCCGAAGAAAGGGAGGAGGAGGAAGAAGAGGAAGAAGAGGATGAAGGGGACGAGCTGCGCGAACTAGAGGGAGTACTTGAAACCGACCCCGACTGCTCCGCCTCACCTGAAGCCGTAGATTGATCGGATCCAGATTCATCAGGCGCGACGTACGTAACGTCCTCAGCTTCCGATTCCGGTTCCTCCGTATCCGCTTGAACAACTGCGGGCAAAAAAGGGGGAGAGGACCCAGACACAAACAAAGGCGTGCACCCAGCCCGACTAGGCGTGGGCGTGCCAGGTGAATGCACATTCCCGTCTCGCCGCGGCTGCTGCTGCAGCTGAGCCGCGGCCGCACCAAGCTCGCGGCACGCACGTGCTACCCTCTGAGCGGCTGAAACTGCACCGGCGCCCGATCCGCTAGGTATCCCCCCGGGCACACCCTCGAGCTCCGGGGCCACTGCGAGCGGACCCAATGCCGCCATCACCGTGGCGAGGGCCGACGCGAACGCGCCTTGCGTTTCATTGTGACCCCGTGACGTTGTAACGTCGTCTGCTGGCTGTCGTGAGGGAGGAACGCGCCGAGTGGACCCGCTGCTGGGCATAGGAAGCCATGACCCATCTGCACCGCGGCCCGGTCGGCCCTGTGGGGAAAGGTCCGCAATGCCAGGGCGCCTAACCCCGGAAGTCCACCCCTCCATAATTCCTGTGCCTACCCGTCCAGGTCCCCTGGGGGTGCTGCCCGTCTCTCGCACTGTCCTTATACTGGGGCTAGCCTGCCGCCTGACTGAGCCAGCTCGCTCAGCCCGGTAGCCCCCACTCGGCGTGACTATTGATGCCCGTGGTGCTGTGCCTTCAGCACCGCTGGGCAAATACCCCCAAATACCTGGTTGATCTCCACCAGGCCTCCTCCCCCCCCTCGCCCCGCCGGAAACAATCCGCAGCGAGGAGGGCTGAGGGGACACGGAGCGCTGCGGCGTCGCTGCGCGCACCCGTGCGCGCGAGACGCCGCCGGAGCCGCGCGTGGGCGCGCGCGCATGCCGTGCGCGCGCCCCACCGCTTCCTGTCTGGGCGCCCCCCGCTGATGTAACAGCCTGTGATGCACACCCGCTCGACGATCCCGCGCTGGGCCCAGCGACGGGCCCGGGCCGGATCGCCTCTGACACCCGCCCAGCTCTCCCCCCCCCGCGAGGGGCCTCTAAGCGGCCCCGGCAAGCGGGAGTGAGCGGGTGTCGTTGCGGCGGGTGCCGAGCGGTGCCCGGCTAGGCGCGCCAGCGTGCGCCCGCGAGCTCCTGCCGTCCCGTCACCTCTGACCGACCCCGGAGGCGAGGACTGTTGGTCGCCTCTCTCCGGGAGGTCAGTCCTCCGCACCGCCACATGCCGCCGACCGCGCTCGCCAGCCGGTGCACCTGCGACCGCAGGGTCGCCGGAGGAGCGTGTCCTGCGCCCCGGAACCCCCGCTTGAGAAGCCCCAGGGGCAGTAACGGCCTCCTCAGCGCCTGACCTCCCTGCCCCGGGACCGGCCTCGCCGGACTGGTACCGGGCTGGTGCACCCGCGGATCGGCGTGGGCGGTTGGAGGCCATACTATCAATTAGGTAACTTTCAACAAGTGAATAAACTTAATAGGGTGAAAAATCTGCCAGGCAGAACTCACCCAGAAAATTCAGCAAGCAAAGAGACCTAAAATGGCCACTCCAGCCTATATATACCTTAACCCTCCCCCTTTCCTAAGGCTGTACTACCTCACAGCTAGGTCCACCCCTCACAGGATGTTTAACCCATTCCTCTCCTATGTTAGTCAATTCTCTCTCCATAAAACCATACATGTAAAGTATACCTCATTCAATTGTCCTTACAACAGTAGTCAATGTAGAATAGTGAAATTAGAGCATAAAGGGGGAAAACCAGGAAAAGGATATAGAAAAAAGTGGCAGGGGGGGAGGGGACGTAAAAGGGAATAAAGGGAGAACATCCTGTCTATCATTGCATACAGTCATAATCATAGAATTAATACCCTATAAATCATGGTGAATAGCAGCGCAATTACCAAAGAAACTGCTGTGGTCGGAAACATGTCTGTGACTGAGCATACATGCTTGAAGTAGAATAATGGGAGGCATCTTCAAACAAAGAGGTTGGTATAGTACATATATATTAGTGATGTGCACAGGAAATTTTTCGGGTTTTGTGTTTTGGTTTTGGATTCGGTTCCACGGCCGTGTTTTGGATTCGGACGCGTTTTGGCAAAACCTCCCTGAAATTTTTTTGTCTGTTCAGGTGTGTTTTGGATTCGGGTGTTTTTTTACAAAAAACCCTCAAAAACAGCTTAAATCATAGAATTTGGGGGTCATTTTGATCCCATAGTTTTATTAACCTCAATAACCATAATTTACACTCAATTCCAGTCTATTGTGAACACCTCACACCTCACAATATTATTTTTAGTCCTAAAATTTGCACCAAGGTCGCTGGATGACTAAGATAAGCGACCAAAGTGGCCGACACAAACACCTGGCCCATCTAGGAGTGGCACTGCAGTGTCAGACAGGATGGCAGATTAAAAAAAAAACCCAAACAGCACATGATGCAAAGAAAAAAAGAGGCGCAATGAGGTAGCTGTGTGACTAAGCTAAGCGACCCAAGTGGCCGACACAAACACCTGGCCCATCTAGGAGTGGCACTGCAGTGTCAGACAGGATGGCACTTAAAAAAAATACTCCCCAAACAGCACATGATGCAAAGAAAAAAAGAGGCGCAATGAGGTAGCTGTGTGACTAAGCTAAGCGACCCAAGTGGCCGACACAAACACCTGGCCCATCTAGGAGTGGCACTGCAGTGTCAGACAGGGTGGCACTTCAAAAAATAGTCCCCAAACAGCACATGATGCAAAGAAAAATGAAAGAAAAAAGAGGTGCAAGATGGAATTGTTCTTGGGCCCTCCCACCCACCCTTATGTTGTATAAACAGGACATGCACACTTTAACAAACCCATCATTTCAGCGACAGGGTCTGCCACACAACTGTGACTGAAATGACTGGTTGGTTTGGGCCCCCACCAAAAAAGAAGCAATCTCTCCTTGCACAAACTGGCTCTACAGAGGCAAGATGTCCACTACATCATCATCGTCCGATTCCTCACCCCTTTCACTGTGTACATCCCCCTCCTCACAGATTATTAATCCGTCCCCACTGGAATCCACCATCTTAGGTCCCTGTGTACTTTCTGGAGGCAATTGCTGGTGAATGTCTCCATGGAGGAATTGATTATAATTCATTTTGATGAACATCATCTTCTCCACATTTTCTGACAAGGTGAGCGGCTGCACTAAACACTCTTTCGGAGTACACACTGGAGGGGGGGGGGGGGCAACTTAGGTAAAATAAAGCCAGTTTGTGCAAGGGCCTGCAAATTGCCTCTTTTTCCTGCCAGTATACGTACGGACTGTCTGACGTGCCTACTTGGATGCGGTCACTCATATAATCCTCCACCATTCTTTCAATGGTGACAGAATCATATGCAGTGACAGTAGACGACATGTCAGTAATCGTTGGCAGGTCCTTCAGTCCGGACCAGATGTCAGCACTCGCTCCAGACTGCCCTGCATCACTGCCAGCGGGTGGGCTCGGAATTCTTAGCCTTTTCCTCGCAGCCCCAGTTGCGGGAGAATGTGAAGGAGGAGCTGTTGACGGGTCACGTTCCGCTTGACTTGACAATTTTCTCACCAGCAGGTCTTTGAACCTCTGCAGACTTGTGTCTGCCGGAAAGAGAGATACAACGTAGGTTTTAAATCTAGGATCGAGCACGGTGGCCAAAATGTAGTGCTCTGATTTCAACAGATTGACCACCCGTGAATCCTGGTTAAGCGAATTAAGGGCTCCATCCACAAGTCCCACATGCCTAGCGGAATAGCTCTTTTTTAGCTCCTCCTTTAATCTCTCCAGCTTCTTCTGCAAAAGCCTGATGAGGGGAATGACCTGACTCAGGCTGGCAGTGTCTGAACTGACTTCACGTGTGGCAAGTTCAAAGGGTTGCAGAACCTTGCACAACGTTGAAATAATTCTCCACTGCGCTTGAGTCAGGTGCATTCCCCCTCCTTTGCCTATATCGTAGGTAGCTGTATAGGCTTGAATGGCCTTTTGCTGCTCCTCCATCCTCTGAAGCATATAGAGGTTTGAAATCCACCTCGTTACCACCTCTTGCTTCAGATGATGGCGGGGCAGGTTCAGGAGTGTTTGCTGGTGCTCCAGTTTTCGGCACGCGGTGGCTGAATGCCGAAAGTGGCCCGCAATTCTTCGGGCCACCGACAGCATCTCTTGCACACCCCTGTCGTTTTTTAAATAATTCTGCACCACCAAATTCAATGTATGTGCAAAACATGGGACGTGCTGGAATTTGCCCAGATGTAATGCACGCACAATATTGGTGGCGTTGTCCGATGTCACAAATCCCCAGGAGAGTCCAATTGGGGTAAGCCATTCTGCGATGATGTTCCTCAGTTTCCGTAAGAGGTTGTCAGCTGTGTGCCTCTTATGGAAAGCGGTGATACAAAGCGTAGCCTGCCTAGGAACGAGTTGGCATTTGCGAGATGCTGCACTGGTGCCGCCGCTGCTGTTCTTGCTGCGGGAGGCAATACATCTACCCAGTGGGCTGTCACAGTCATATAGTCCTGAGTCTGCCCTGCTCCACTTGTCCACATGTCCGTGGTTAAGTGGACATTGGGTACAACTGCATTTTTTAGGACACTGGTGACTCTTTTTCTGACGTCTATGTACATTTTCGGTATCGCCTGCCTAGAGAAGTGGAACCTAGATGGTATTTGGTACCGGGGACACACTACCTCAAGAAATTCTCTAAGTCCCTGTGAACTAACGCCGGATACCGGACGCACGTCTAACACCAACACAGCTGCCAAGGCCTGAGTTATCCACTTTGCAGCAGGATGACTGCTGTGATATTTCATCTTCCTCGCAAAGGACTGTTGGACAGTCAATTGCTTACTGGAAGTAGTACAAGTGGTCTTCCGACTTCCCCTCTGGGATGATGATCGACTCCCAGCAGCAACAACAGCAGCGCCAGCAGCAGTAGGCGTTACACTCAAGGATGCATCGGAGGAATCCCAGGCAGGTGAGGACTCGTCAGACTTGACAGTGACATGGCCTGCAGGACTATTGGCGTTCCAGTCTAAGGAGGAAATTGACACTGAGGGAGTTGGTGGAGTGGTTTGCAGGAGCTTGGTCAAAGAAGAAGGGATTTAGTTGGCAGTGGACTGCTTCCGCTGTCACCCAAAGTTTTTGAACTTGTCAATGACTTCTGATGAATGCGCTCCAGGTGACGTATAAGGGAGGATGTTCCTAGGTGGTTAACGTCCTTACCCCTACTTATTACAGCTTGACAAAGGCAACACATGGCTTGACACGTGTTGTCCGCATTTCTGTTAAAATAATTCCACACCGAAGAGGTGATTTTTTTTGTAATTTGACCAGGCATGTCAATGGCCATATTCATCCCACGGACAACAGGTGTCTCCCCGGGTGCCTGACTTAAACAAACCACCTCACCATCAGAATCCTCCTTGTTAATTTCCTCCTCAGCTCCAGCAACACCCATATCCTCATCCTGGTGTACTTCAACAGTGACATCTTCAATTTGACTATCAGGAACTGGACTGTGGGTGCTCCTTCCAGCACTTCCAGGGGGCGTGCAAATGGTGGAAGGAGCCATCTCTTCCCATCCAGTGTTGGGAAGGTCAGGCATCGCAACCGACACAATTGGACTCTCCTTGGGGATTTGTGATTTAGAAAAACGCACAGTTCTTTGCTGTGTTTTTGCCATCTTAACTCTTTTCAGTTTTCTACCAGGAGGATGAGTGCATCCATCCTCATGTGAAGCTGACCCACTAGTCATGCGGAACATAGGAGAGGGCCTCAGCCGTTCCTTGCCACTCCGTGTCGTAAATGGCATATTGGCAAGTTTACACTTCTCATCAGACGATTTTAATTTTGATTTTTGGGTCATTTTACTGAACTTTTGTTTTTTGGATTTTACATTCTCTCAACTATGACATTGGGCATCGGCCTTGGCAGACGACGTTGATGGCATTTCATTGTCTCGGCCATGACTAGTGGCAGCAGCTTCAGCATGAGGTGGAAGTGGATCTTGATCTTTCCCTATTTTACCCTCCACATTTTTGTTCTCCATTTTTTAATGTGTGGAATTATATGCCAGTAATATATTTATCAATAGCAATGGCCAACTACTATATA